>NC_041360.1:20766876-21066876 GCF_900634415.1 Cottoperca gobio
CACCTGCTACATTACTAGCTTCCGCTGCTTGCTCCTTAACTAAAAACCAAGAAGAAGACAAGCAAGCCTGATGGCACATAAATGACACGCATTGCTTGCTCTTCCACTTGCGGAAAAAATAATTACCAGGAAGTTTTCAGTTAGTCTGAGTTTTTGGTGTACGACAAGCTCTATCCTCCTTTCTGATTCTTTAACTTAAACCCCATCAAATTTCAACTAGGTGCAAATTTGTGAGAGAATAAACAAAGAACAGAAAAAACTCAATCACAGACCAGTTGGGTGCACATGCAGTAGCAGAGAGAGGGAACATCCTTACTCAACTATTTATGTCACTGGGCACATTTCCTCTGTTTCTATCGGCCTCTCTATCTTTTCTTATTTTATCAATCTTTCCACTTGTCTATCTGTGCCTGTTTCATCCAATTCATCTCTCCTCTGCTTTGGCTTTTCTGTGTATCTCTCCCTTCTCTGTTTCTTACCTGGCAGGAGCACACGGAGCACCTATCGCTGTCCAGCACCCAGATCTGCCCACTGTGCTTGACCTTGTAGTCATGAATACAGTCACCCGTGCAGTTATGCCCGTGGGGGCACCGGCAGTCGTAGCCTCCGTCCAGGTTGAAGCACACTGTGTCGTTGGCACAGGTGTTCCTCCCTGACTTGCATTCATTAATATCTGCAGGAAGCACACAAAGATGACATCATTCATTAGCTCAGGTTAGGTTACACTTTATGCATGGCTTGTGGAAATGGGTTTTTTTTTTATTACAATTCCTGTTGTAATGTAATGTTAGCCTTGGTAACATGGTCACATGGTAAAGAAGCATGTACTATATGGAGTATTGAGAACCCACATCTGTGTCATCTTGAGCAAGACAAGGACCTGCTCTCTGCACCCGTAAGATGCAGCTCAAATGCAGCAGTAAAATGTAGCAATTCTCAGGAGAAACATACTGTAATGTAACCCAGAAACCTACTTTTGGTGAAATAATAACTTTACTTTGTGAGGTTACGGACAGGTTCTGTTTTTTCTTTTTGAGATTGCCTTTAATGTGCTTTTTTCCCCCTGCCTCTACCAATTCAAACTGACAGCCAAGATGGGGTCAACGAGTCGAGCAGCGCTAGCACTATTGTTACAGGCAATGCTTCGATGTTGCTGTAGTGGGTTTCCATTTTGACAGCTGATACTGATACTCATGACAAGCTGTATCAGAGAGAATGTTCCAGAAAATGAGCACGCTGCAAAAACTGACGTTTTTTGGAGGAAAACATTCTGATAATAACATACCTATCTAATCACACCATTACTTACAGGAGCGTAACGACACATCGTATGAAACAAATGTTGAGTGAGTTTCTGATGGCGGGTGACACATTCACATTTCAAAGTTCTGCTTAATTAAAAGGCACTATTTTAAGAGCTTGCTTCTGTAACGTGAACCTCTAAATCCTGAAGCTAGAAATAAAAGAGAAGACCTTTAAATCTGTGACGGGACTGAGATGGAAAATTCAATGGGACATTAAAGGGGTATTTTCTATTAATTGGGCATTATGGAGCTATAAGACGCAAAAAAAGGTCATATTCTTGATATTTCAAAAGGTATGAACCAGAATTTAAACATAATTTAAATGCAAGAAAAAATCTAATAAAAGTGTAATTTCAAATTCAAAAGTTCAAAAATACATTAAAAAACACAATTAAAATATGAAAACATATATTTTTGGGGATAAAATATTCTGGATTTTTTTTTTTTATTATTATTTTCAGTTTAAAAAAATGTTTTCATGATATGAAACATTCACAAAACGTCGTTTTCATTTCATGATATGAACAAAAACACACAAGCGAATAATTGAGATGTTGTCTTACACGTGAAAGATTCACAGGTGAAACATGATTCCCCTGACCTATACCTGAGTTGCAATCCTAAAATCAGAATAAAACTGTGGAAAACTTTCCCACTATAATTTCCTTATAAGCAGTGGACCACTCACCTACACACGATTCCCCACTCGCGGAAAACAAACCGTTGTCATGGTAGCCATCACGACACTCGCAGTGGTACCAGCCGGGCAAGTTGACACAAGTGGATTTACTATCACACTCGACAAAGCCGTCTGCACACTCATCAATATCTGAGGAGAGAAGAGAAGGAACAATAAGACGTCCACGTACACTATCACTATCATGTAGGTTTTAAAATATGTTCTCTACAGTGAAAAGACTATTGAGCTCCATTCTTGCTAGCTAGACGTTTTCAACACTGACTGATTTATAATTGATAAAACAACGTGTCTAGCGTTTGAGTGAAAATAGTCCGCAGGCTTTATTGATCAAGCATAGTTGCATAGCCAGAGAAGAACATCTGTATCAATAAAAGACAGCAGGCAATGAATGAATCTATTATAACAAGCCTATTTAGGAGCCAGAGATTTAACAGGCTTGCATTTTGAAGTGCTTGTAAAAATCCTACACCGTCTAATCCTCCAACACGTGCAGATAAACAAATAAAATCCGAGGTGTGCACGCTTTTATTGAACTTTTACTTGGACATGGGGAGACACACCTTCTCACACATCCTGTGGGTGGTTGTCAATAGCTAAGCTCCACTTAGAGATATCCTTGACTCTGCCTCCGCCTTCAGCTCTTGTCTTTAATAAAAGACTTTGATTACATGCTCTGAAATTCTCTTCTCTGTATTTTAGCCCCCCCCCACCCCCCACCCCCCCTGTTTCCTTCTATTCGGCTTTTTTCACCTGTGTGTCCTTGTTTCTCTTTTTCTCTCGCTCACTTCTCGTTCCCGTTTACAACAGGCCAACATTCAACCCTTTCATTTCAACAAGTGTCCCTGCAACTTTCCTGCAAACATCAGCCAAGAACAAATCAATATCGTTTTCAACAATGAGCATAATACACTCAGAGAGACGGATCACTCTGATATTTCAGCTAACATTTAATTAAACTGCAGGCCGGGCCCACACAAGAGAGGAAGTAAAGCCTGTTATTACACAGCAGGGCTAAATATGTTTGGTCCAGACATGCACCGTGATTAAAATGTGTCTGTATAGTCAGCGATGGCTTTTTTATGATTGTGCATGATGCATGATGCTCTGCTCTCATTACGAAAATGGCAGTGTGCCGTGTCTGACCTTCTCCACAACTGCCTGCAACAGTATCCCCCACAGAGCGACAGACAGACGGGCTCATGGTCCCCCACCGCCCAGGCAGTAATGGGATTAAGATCTATTGGCTAATGAGCCCTCAGCTTTTTAATAGAATTTCTGCAGCAGATTAACCGTTGATGAAATGTCCTGCAGATTAGGGCCTTATCTATAAAAAAAAATGGCCTGCATTTATCTGAGAAGCAGGTTTGCTAAAAAAAACCTAGTTTTCCATACTGGACGGGTTCAGAAAGCTCTCTCTTCTGGTGTGGCAGACTTTAAAGCCAAACCTCACATTTCACTAATTACATCAATTTGGTGAGAGCAGAGCACCTAATGTTCTCCCCTCAGGGCACCAATGTTGGGTTTAAAGGACACTGCATATAAATCACGAGTCTACAGCAAAAAACTATAACTAGCCTTTGAAAAATAATATAAATGATGCCCACTCCTGAAGAGAAATATCCAATGCTCTTTGTTACAAGTATGGATACAAGTGCAAGGAGCTTTAGGTAAAAAGTTGTTAGCTAGTACGGAAAAATAAAACAAGATGCATTTGTTGGAATCATCATCTTCTCCCCAATAAAGCTGTAAGAAATTGTTCAAAGTGCAACTTCGCAGTCAGATACTATTTATAACAGACACTGATGGTGGAGTAAGAATCTAAAAATATGCAAATGGGTTATTTTCAGCCAGTTTCATTCAGGTGTTTTAAAAACGTTACTGTCTGGCTATAACAACTGAGGGTTACACCCTCAACAGAAGCTTCATTGTTTTCTCTTTTATCTGAGCCAAGACCTGTCAGCTACAATTACGGCCCATCGCTTCTCAGCCTGCTGTCAGATCAACTTATAAAGTGCTGCGGCGTTTTAGGACAGTGAAACTCGCTGTTGTCGCACCTTGGACTTGACAAGATTGAATGTGTGAGGTGCAACAAGGATACAACATGCTTGCGAAAGTCTCTCCTTCTCTTTTATCATCTTGTGTAAAGGATAATGGAAGATCATTGTAATTAAATCATCAACGATGACAATCAGACAAGGGGTGCTGCCTGAAAGCTCCGTCTCCACTGAATCATGAGGCTTTTGTTTTAGTTGAATCATAGATGTGGATCGCGCAGTGTTTTCACTTGTTAAATCATGTCATGTTTTTACACTCTCTGCTCTGGAAGGACTACACAACAAAATAAATATGGCTCTCTATCTATCTGGAGAGGTCAAGACATTTTTGGAGACATGGAAACTGACAGAGAAACAAACCTACACATAGAGAGGAGGATGAGGAGGAGGAGGAGGAGAACAGGAAGGAGGAGGAAGCGGTGGAAGAGACAAAGAAGAGTAGGAGGGAGAGGCAGGAAGAGATGGAGCAGGAATAAACGAAGGAGGAGAAAGAGATGATATGAGACACACTGCAGTTATCCTACTCGTTATCCTGAGTGGCAGCCTGGAAACAAGGGATCTATTAAGGCAGCTCTCTGAGGACAAGCGGACGGTCTTTCCTTTGCATCCTCCTGGGCTTGTATATGCCACTCTGCCATCATCACCCCCCCCCCCCCCCTCCTCTCTTTCTTCATCCTCCGTCTTCACCTTTTTCACTTCCCCTGTCTATCTCCGTCTCAAAGCTGAGGCAAAAACAGAGCTGCCCTGATCATCACTCTTCCCCACCCCTGCAGTTGTCTTTCTTTTTGAGCAGATAAAGGAAGAGTTTAGAGTTTATTCTTGCCTTGCCCTCTTCCCTTCATCCCTCCCTTTCATTGTCCCTGCTCCCTCCAACCTCTCGTCTTCATTTCCTATTCTGATCCAGGACAGTTCTTTGCTTTTACCCCTTCTCTCTGTCCTTGCTTTCACCACTGTAGCTTCCCTCGTGATGTCTTTTACCTTCTTTTGACTGACAGATAGACCTAGGGCTTGGGGTGTAGTTTTGCTGCGGTGTTGCATCACTGCTACTGCTGCAATACGTACATCTCCCTGTACAGTAACCCAACTCAAACGTATTTCCATTTCCATAGAGGTCTACATGATATTTCTGATAGGTTGCAGAAGGAATTATTCAAAGACATCTCTGGATTTCAGCTGAACGATTCCTCCTGCAGGAATCAGATGCCGTTTGACAAGAAACGGATTTTAAAACAAGCTGAATTTGTCATGTCAGATCCCATTTACAATGAGAGAAATGAGAAATGAGAAAAGGCTGCAGAACCTTTAAGTCGATAACAATGTGTACAAAGCTTTTATCGGCATGTACGTGACACAGCGATAAGGTAAGAGATGGATTCCTGATCCTTGCACTTTTATGTACGGTAAAGTGTAATTGAGCGATTGTCACTGGTCCTCAGTCTTCATTAAGAGAAAGAGCAAACTCAAGTAATCAATCAATCATCATGAAACCCGAGGCAAATTGAGTTACACACTGGGTTCCTGAAGATGAAACAGACACTGAAACGCAAATCCATATCTGCAAGCACTTGAGTGGGAGAGTGGATGAGTAATCATGGTAAATTGGAAACATGCCTTGTGAACAATCGGTAGCTGCAAGCGCATACAGAATGCAATCACTTACCTATAGCTGTACAATTCTTCAACTCTTTAAAGTAAAACTTCAACCACAATTGGATGATTGTTCTATCTTTGAAAGTAAGAAAACAAATGCTTTTAGAATGCTCCTTTAGTCTCTGAGAGGGTGGATGGATGATTGACAGCCGGGGCAACAGGGGCACCAAGGAAACACATAAACAGACTTGTACTGGTAACTGCTATCTTTTGTTTATATAAGCCAAGGAGTCGGTGTTAGCGGTGACATTTAAAGCTACACTTACAACAGCACCAGCACCACACTGGTGAGCATAGTGCATGAGAGCCTGATATTTCTCTCACATTTACACTTCAATGTGCTACAACTGCGTGGCTAATTAGCTAGCAAGCCAGCAAAATGATGTTAGCAGTGAATCTTTTTCAAACTGTTGATAGTTGTTTGGCAGCTCACTCAGCAAGTCAGAGTGCATCACAAGATACAATCACGTGTCCCTGATTGCAGATAAGAAGGAGACTCTAGCTAGAAAGCTAATGCAGGTTAGGGTTCACAGTCTCTGTGGCGCTTTTTGTGTCGCTAAGGGTGCTGTCAGTGTCACTGTCAATCAATAACAGAAGCGGGACTGTTACTGCTTTCTGAAAATACAATTTAAAGACACTCGAGCTGGCATATGCAAAGATAGATGGTTTAAACCCAACATTACCTTTACATTTTTTGCCTTTAGAGACTGATGTTTCACTCATAAGAGAGCACAGCACATGTCATGTACATGGCAGATCTTTACTGCTGCAGCAGAGAAAAACATGCATTTTACTTTCCATTGGCCTTTAAAGCATTGTAGCTGTCCAGAGTCCAGTGCAGTTTGCTGCACTGCAGCAGCTACAGCAGCTACAGCAGCTATAGCAGCAAGCTATCCCTGGGAGATGTATCATTTAGGTAGAAGCAGCAGGTTGCGCTCAGCTAAATGACAGCTCCGGCCATTAGCAGGGCCTAATTAAGACACACTAATTACGGGTGACTGAGTGAGGGCTTTGTAAGGCCGTCTCTAAATAAATAATGAATACATAATCACTGTGCTTAAACAAGCCGCTTGAGCTTCAACAGTCACAGACCCCCCAGGCCTTGTGGGTAAATCGTGGAGCAAAGGAGGGAGAGCTGTAGCAATGCATCATGGGAGCTGTCAAGGGGAGAGAAAAATTAATATGGTTTTAAATATTCACTACCTGTGCCTGAGTGTCGGGTGGGAGGTGCCCAGGGGAGATATCAACGATGATGAGGTTGTGATGTTTTTTCCTTGCTACCATTGTGTAATACACGGTGTGGCGCTTGCTGTTTAAAATTATACAACAGTCAGCAAAGCATCAACAACTGCTAGCAACTCTTTTGTCCTGTGCAATTGAACCTGGATAAGCCTGTTTGTCATGCATATGTAAGCCGACATTTATCTACTTCACCTTCACCACCTCACCATCTGTCCGTCTTGCAGTATGCTACTTCTAGTATGTGTTTTTGTCTAAAACTCAGACAAGCTTCCTGGAGCTCGACATCAATGTAGATAAGGTCTGAGGGAACAAAATGTTTGTCTGGCCCTGTTCGGCTTTCTGTCCGAGTCAATATGCCAGCGTGACCTCAGAGCTCCACAGTACTTCTCTTACTGCCTTCAAAGTTTCCTCATGAACTCATTGGATATCCACTTGTCTCCTCTCATCCTCCTCACATTCATATCCTTCGTTGCTATTTTATCCGTTCCATTTTTACATCTCATAATAAATCACCTCCTTTCTTCCTCCCCCTTTTCCTCTCGTCTTATCTCCTCTCATCTGCTATTACCAAATAATTAAATACCCTCTCTTTTCTTCTGTCTTTCTCTACAAATGTCCTCTTCAAACCTTCTCTCACTTATCGTCCTTCGTCCTTCCTCAGAGAAATATAAAGTTAGAGATAAAACTCATTCATTATTGATTTGAATATGGAAGCTCTGATGAAAATGCGCCGTTTTACTCACATAAACAGAGCGCTCCCGTCTTTAGATCACGTCTCTTTTTATAATAGTATCACTTTGAAAAGGAGTGTGCTGGTAAATGATCACAACTTAAGAAAAGCGAGATTTTTTCCCTACCAATAAAACATCAATTTACAGTGTAGGTGTAATTCACCAGGCAGGGGTCCCGGGTGGTGCTCTTGAAAATAACCCTCCAGGAGTGCGTAGGAGTCACACATCTAAATTGCATCATTAACACCAAACATAAAAAAATCTTTTATCCCTTTCTCCTTGTCCTTAAAGACTATTGTTGATGCTAAACTAGCCTGCGTGTGATTCGGTGCCGCTGATGATTAAAAGGGCTTTTGAGGAGTTTAGGCTGTAGATGAATTGAAAGATGAAAGGGAGAGGTGTTCGTCCACAGCATCTGATCAAATGCTCTTCTCCCTTAAGCAGCCCAAAGCGTCCTCTGAGAAGCTAGCAAGAGGCCAGCCAAGGACGGCAAAGATGGCCATTAGTTACAGAGCTGACAGCAAAGTGACAGAACATTTTAACTGGTGGCAAAGCACCCTAGCAAGTTTAGAGGGGTTTTAAAGGAGAAGATAATGAGCTGAAAATAAAGGAAATACCAACGCAACCCCCCCTTATTCATCTCATAGGGAACGTTCAACAATCCAGACAACAAACACGTGTCTGAGGACAAAACAGAAGGGGACGTTCACAAATGTCATGCCCAATTATTTCACGCAGTGGATAAGGACTGCTAGAAAGTCTTTACAGTCCTGGGCCCTCTTCTGAAGGCGTCTGAAGGCTAAGCCGATCATAAAGCACCTCGTTATGAATCTGCTTACAGTTGCGTGGTCATTTCTAAAAGCATCGTAACTAAAGACACTGGGACTCGCAGATTACGAGTCCCTCCTGCTCATTTATCAGTTCAGATGGAAGTACAACATGACATTTACAGTTTTATTTATTTATTTAATCATTTAGCCTTTGCATTTATCAAGACCACTGTGACATTCTCTGTGTATAAAGTGGTAAAGATCTTTAAACAATACATAAATAGCACTATAGGCTGAGATAGGGAAGATGAAAATGGATAAGACGGATATCTTTAACTTGTTTTTCAAGGAAATATTTATGAAATTATTGATTTGCATCAAATGGCCATGAGTTGTGCATGATTACACCGGACAGTTTCCATTGCCATTCTGTTCTTCATCGGCTATGCAAAAGATCTCCAGCACAACCTTCACAAGGAGGACTACACGTCGATGGACAGAGGTGTACACTACTGGATTTTGGCAAAACAAACTTATTATACAGTATATTGTATTTCATCCGTGCTGCACCTCCTGAACTTTTGTTCTCTCCTCTTTTTTTATCGTAGTGCTTTTAGTCTCCAAAAGTTCAAACTATGCAGACAATTTCAAGCTCAATTTGGGTTTAATTGCAATGTCTAGCAGATCATTTGTTTTGAAATACACCAGGCTTCCTTTCTGACTCCTTATTGTTGACTTTAAGTTAGGCTGAGTTAAGTTCTCTATTGCCTTTCTTCATTTATACTTTGCATTTCATGTATATTTAGTATCTCTAATGGTTAATGTAAAGTGACATTCAATGGTACGCTATGGATAGCATAAGTTAAGTAGCATTTGTATTTGCTCTAGAATGCTGTTTTCAGAAATGTATGTGTAATAATGAGTAAAAATCTATATTGAGAAATAAGGCGTGGGGGCAAAGCATTCGGGAAACTTTGCTTCTTTGCAGTGAAGTGACTGTCAAAAGAGAAAACAAATTAATTGAAGCACAATTCCCAAATGCAATAAACATCTGAGAAAGTATTTTATAGGTAAAAATAATAACCTCAGTCATTCTATCTGATATTTGAGCACTAAACAAAACCATCATAGGCTTTAACAGGTAATTAGTTGTTACTCACTTACTTATTGAAACATACTAATAGGTACATTTTTATTCTGGATTCCTCCAAGACAGGGAAGAAAATGGACGTCCATTTTGTTGAAAAATAAGCCTAATATTGCAGTGTTTGCCCATCTCACCCAAGCCATGTGAGGAATGATGCTGGCCTGAGGCTACCATATTTACTATGCGCCATGTTCGGGGCACACATTACATGGCTGGGCCTGCCTACATTTATATCCACGACTGAAGTGTATGTGCCCTGCCGCAGCTGTGTTCTGCATAATTCATGATGTGTCAGAGTTCTCCACTAGCTGGTGTCTATCTGTCAGTAATGCGTGTCCCCTGTCCCTCCCCATCCATTCCCCCTGAATGGTAATGACAAACCACCAAGCGCACACACAGTCACAAAGACCATACCGCAAACTGAAAACACATCCATCCACATACTTGTTCAATTACAAATGTACACTACGCAGACGTACACCGCATCACACTGACGTACAACAATCCAGCGGGTTGATAATACGCAAACTGTTCTTCTCTTACGTAAATATGTGTGTGTGTGTGTGTGTGTGTGTGTGTGTGTGTGTGTGTGTGTGTGTGTGTGTGTGCATGCTCATAGGTGTGCGTGTGTCTATCCGCACTGTCTTGAAGAGCTCCTGTTCGGTGTCTTATGACAGGCCGTCAGTCTGCCGCTGCAGCAGCAGAAGTGGTGGAGTCCCTGGGGAGGCCTCTAAAAGCTCGCAGGGTTCTGGGGGTGGGGGAGCCCAGAGTTAGTGAAAGCTTTTTCATGTTCATCCACCCAACTCCGCTTCTCCTCCTCCTGCCGCACCGACTCAACCAGCCTCAATCCGCATCCATATGCAGAGAAAAACTCACTAACCCCTGGCCTCTCACCACCCATCTTTCTCCTTGCATTTCCAATTCCATCGCCGCATCTGTCAGTTTTTTCCCAACATCTCTGTATCTTCCTTTCCACTTCACCTCCTCTCACCCCCCTCCTGGTCGTTACTTCTCTTTCCTCTCCCTCCTCAAATTTTGCATCTGTCACTCTCCCCCTACATCTCCATCTCACCCCTCCCCTCCTCCCTCCCATCCTCCCCACCAGTAGAGCAGCATATCCAACAGTACATTAACCTCCATACATCTCTGTGAGCTTCTCCAGTAGACACTTCCCTCACTGGGAGCTCCTGTCAAACTGTGAGGAGACAATAAAATGGACTCCCTCTTTCACACTGAATGTCTGGTGAAGTCTCTAAACAGTGCCAGAGGCGTTTTTTGCCGTGTAGCACAGAACCCTGACGGTGGTCCTGGTATACAAAACCTTGAGGGGGGAAAAAAGCACAGGAGGATGGTACTGTAGCTGTCACAGAGCCGACTCTGACGACATTGGGAGGGAGGAGAGAGATAGACACGCACACTGAAGCAGCAGCTGTGGTGACAAACATCTTGTCACCTGAGGCATGAGGAGCGCGCGAGAGATTCGGCGTGCATGTGAGCGCTTGTTTGTGTTTGCGTCCCCGTACTCAAATTCTAATCATCCTCAATGATGAGTAGCGAGGAGCCTAAAAACAGACCGATCCCCGAGCCACCAATCTTTCATCCCCTGATTCCTCTTATGGTGTGATTAAGAAAGAGGTATCTGTATTTATGGAGGAAATAGTTTGCAACCAGCTTTTCAGTCACATTTAATGGAGAAAAGTACAAAAAGCAGTCGCTCCACCATATTACAGTAACACTAAAATGTTTGCATACATACAGGCAGATGGTTTGGGGGGTTTTTTTTGCGCAAGTTTTGAGATATGTGCTTCCACCTCAATACAATAGAGGTGAATTACATTTAGTTTGTAATGATCATCTCATAGCATCATTGAAAAACGACCCTTAAAGGAATAGTTCAACATTTTGAGAAGCGTGAGATGAGAAGATAGATGGCTCTCTCATATTTGTATGTTATACATGACGCTGTAGCCAGGAGACAGTTAGCTTAGCATAGCATAGAGGCTGATAACTGGGTAAACAGCTAGCTTTGCTCCGTGTCTTCCTGGAGTCTTCACTGGTCAGGCACATAACATCCCTTTTTACATTTTGTGTTTTGTGCAAAACAAACTATTTTGAGGATCTTTAGAGGTGTCGGTATGTGGATGTATTACCTTTCCGACCTGCTTTAAGTCTTTGTGCTAAGCTAAGCCAACTGTCTCTGGGCTGTAGCTTCATATTCGCGGCATTATTAAATTGATATTTTTTTTATAAATGTTTACTTTTGCAATGAATTATGACTTAGCCTGTTCAAGGATTTATTACACTGCTTTGAGACATTTTAACATTTCAGTCCGATCTCCCGTGCCCCACATTCTTCTCTGTTGTGAGCATGATAAACAACATTTATTTCACCTGCATCAATTGGGGTGAAGGCAGAAATATCACAAAACCAAAGGTATTTGCATGGCTAGGTACATTTAGCATTTATTTTTCTTCTTTTTTTAATGTATCCACTATAAGAAAGGCTCTTTAAATTCTGTACTCTAACTCAAGTTAATTAATTCCCTTTTTATCCATTATGTAAGAATAAAAACCTAACCTTGATATGATTGATCTGATGCAAATAGAAGTGCGAAAGAAACATACTATACAACAAAGCAATATTTCCTACAAATCGTTTCTTAATTTCTAGAGCTTTTGAGATAGTGATGAATAGAATCACCTTGGACGAAGCTGCCGTACATTTTTGAAAAATTTCACCTTTGACGAACTATTCTGTGACTGTTTTTTCTTTTTTATGCAGGGACACTCACAAAAGACAGTAAAGTGATAGGAGACAAAGAGAGACAGGCAGGAATCTAAAACACTATAGAAGGTAATGAAATGTGTGATTGCCTGGACCGTGCCATTGCTAAGGGACGAGATCCTCAGAACCCTCTCTGCTGCAAAATGGGGAGGAGGATAAGTCATTATGGTTAGGTCTGTTAACACATTCTCAGTGGCTTTACGCGCACACACACACACACACACACACACACACACACACACACACACACACACACACACACACACACACACACACACACACACACACACACTACCCTTCCTCAGCATCTTATAGCAGCACCATGAGGAAATTCATTTACTTTAAGACGGGCAGTAAAATGGACGCCTCGTAAAAAAAAAAGGTCCTCTATGTGCAATCAATACCTGAACCAATGAGCAAGCAGAGAGGCTCAGTTTGCTTCGCCCCAACACAAGCACACACACCGAGAGAACTGTCATGACTTGACTTTCTATTAACTCGGCTGCTTGTCTCCTCAAGGACACTCGGCGAAAGGTTGGAACGGGTTATGAGAAAGGTGTCGCTGCTATAGATTAGACGTATGGTGAACCTAGCACAACCAACCGGATTACAGCGTTCCCTCGGTTACCTGAAATCACCAGCACCTGCAGGGGAAAACACACTGAATAGAATCTAAAGCCCCTTATCACAACATTGTGTTTGACATATTTCCATGCATTATAGCAAGCAGTGTTATGGTCTTTGCTATAAACAAAGGCTGACTTAATACTCAGTTAAGCTATCATGCCCTATCAGATATTGTGAATCAGGAGTTTGTGCAGTTGTAATTTGGATGCGGCATATGGGCTTTGATATGGGGTAATTCCCATACTGCTGCAACTGCAGTTCAAATCCTCCATTGGGCCATTGGAAAAAGGTACAAGCCCATTATTCACCATGGAGTGCAGACCCACACAGTCAGTTCGCACCCACGTACACACACACACACACACACACACAGGCATTCACAAACACATTCAAACACACACACACACACAGAGCATGATCACTGGAAACATATTAGCAATATCAGATCAGCTGTTTTGTTGGGGTCAGAGCAAAGACAGCTCCATAAAGTAAGATTTATTACTGGCATTTTAAACAGCAGCCCAGATATGCCAAGATAACTAAAGCTACAACTTTGATCTTAAGTACCTTTCTGCAGTATTCTCCTGTTAGATCTTAAGAAAATAAAACATCCCTTTGCTTTAAGTCACCTCTTCTTCCTGTTACCCTGTCGCTTCTCGCACATTCAGTCAAAAAGTCTTCCTTGAGCTTTTTTTGAGGAGAGAAATGTAGGAGTGGAACTAAAATGAACTCTTACCTGTCTCGCATCTCTTCCCAGTAAATCCATGCTGGCAAACGCAGTTGTTAGGTGAGACGCAGGTTCCCCCATTCTGGCACAATCCGTCACACATAGCTAGAGGTAGACCGGAGGAGAAGAGCTATTACTCACAAAGATTAACGAGCATTAACTATGTAATTAGACCAGCAGCAGCATATGTATTTGCATACAGAATAAGAGCTAATTTGGTGAAGTGATTCATTACAGGCTCTCACGATATTATTTTGCGTGATTAATGCATCTCACCAAGGTTAATTCAAAAATGTTCATTATGCATGTGAAGACTGTTAGTTAATGTGTCCCCAAAACAGAGTCATTGAAGCTGACAGATTGCAATGAAAATAAATGAAATATACATACATATTATACCCTGCTTCCACAGAACAAACAATAAGAAGAGTTAAAAACAAAGGCACTGCTTTGGATTGTTAAAGGAGCTCTATAACAATTCAGTATTGTCGATAAGTCGATCGACAGAAAAACGTTAAGTAACGATATTGATAAGCAATAAATCTGTGAAATCCAATCTTTGTCTTATTCATTAGAAGAAATCATGATTGTAGGTTTTGACCTTTTGATTTGTAAAAAGAAGCTTGGGCTTTATGAAATAGTATCTAAGCCAGAGAAGACATTATACAACTGTTTTCACAGGATGTGATTTGTATGTGTAAGATCAGTGCGCTTCCCCTTTAAATAGATTTCTAATGAAGGGATTGATTAACCAGCTAAGGTCGAGTCAATGTTCTAGTAAGAGCATAGATTACAAATGAAACAACACACAGGAAGAAGCACTCATTAAACCTGGGTCACAGAAGGCTTTTCAATGAGTGCCGGTGAGAGTTTAACCACAGTACTGTTTACATGGTAGCGATACGGGCTCGGGAAACTAATGTGAGAGGATTCCACTTTGGCACGGACTTGTAAATACGCCCGAACAACGGCTCACTAGAAAGATCTTTAATTGGGACATTTTGCAGGACATCCCTGTATTATTTTGTATGATTTATTCATCTTTTTTCTTTCATCATTTTTCAAAACAGATTACAGTGTAATATTTATGATGCTCAGCGTAAATTGTTCGTTATATTAAAGGGAAGGTGCGTTTAGATGCTTGGTGCCGTAAGAATCCTAAATTCACAACACATTGTCTCATGAAAGACAACATTAAGAGAACGACTAGTGTCGAGCCTTACGTTGCGGTACAACCATTAGGTATAGAATCAGGCGTGTTTAATGGTCCCTCCCTAAAGTGAAAAGTGATTTAGGTGAGATTGAAGATGAATTCCATTTCATGTTTTATTGCTCATTAAATGATGATTTTACTTTTTACTTTTTCACTTTGTTGTGGCGGATGTTATTAGTAGATCTTGGGACAGAGGACGAAGTTTTTTGCAGTGTAATGTAAGAACATAGTTCATGTCTGACAAATGTTTCACCACTGCAATGATATTTTTAGACTCTTCAAAGTGTAACTAACGTGGTGGTGCTTACCTTTGCAGACTGTCCCATTGCCAGTGTAGCCCGGCTTACAGGAGCAGCTGTGGCCTCCAACCATGTTAAAGCACAGGGCGTTCTCGTCGCAGTTGTGGAGCCCGCTGAGACACTCGTCATGCTCTGAAGACAAAAGAAAAAACACAACAGACGTCACTGTAAACAAGCACATAAATATTTTAATATACATTTTTGCTTGTTTCCACTGTAGTTTCATCCATAGTTCAAACACTGTATATTCACATTCTACCAAGACAATAACACTTGATTAAAGAAAAACAGAACGTTTATTTTCCTTGTGAATATGAAGAATGGTCGCACCAAGCTAGTAATTTCTTTTATCACATCAAGAAAAAATCATTTGAGACTCAGTCGTGGATTAAATGACTTGATAGTTAGACAGCTGTGAGTGTGGTAATAAGACATCAGTGACAAACCGCCGACTGGTGGATGAGCTATTTCTTTATCTCCCATCGCGATCTGTCATAATAAATAGTTTCAGATGTTTTGCTTGAAATAGTTTTTTCTTTTAGACACAGTCTCAGTTATGAGTCTAAGTTAACTCCTGAAAATAAGCTCCTTTATGTGCACATGCATGTGTGTTGTTTTGCATTTATGAGCCAATGGCATTTAGTTTTGAGTTTTGTACAATGGCACAATCGGCCATTAAGTACCAAGAGAAATGTTTTCTGTGAGCTTCGCATAGGCGCTAATAAAATGTCCCCTTAGGACCATGAATCCTAAGCTCTCATCAGCTGCTGCTTTGGAGTTAGTGATATGGTTTGTTATGAATATCCCACTGACAAGCTTGACTAATGGCTACAGCTCATGACAACATACTGTATCCAACCGGCAAACCAATCTCTTCCCCCTCTTTCTGGAACTGAGGAGGCACAAATAAAATGTAATAAAGGCCCGGAGAATAATCTACTATACTAGCGTACAAATCAAACAATTCGAGAACAAATATTGTTATGATTCCACGCCAGTGTGGAGAAAAGCAGAAAACAAGTTCACGCTGTTGTAGTGTGAGCAAAATGGGAGGGAAATGTGTGATAGTGTTCACATATAGAGTAAAAACAATATTGCGCGATAGAGAAACATGTTAATAGAGTTCAAATATAATTTCAGTGGTGTAAAAAATTATTTAAAATATGTAAATAGCTTCAGAAAGTCATTTTAAACCTACAAGCACATTAAATAATGTTAAGTGTGGAATTATAAAGTATTTAAAAGTAGTGTACAATACATGTTAAAGCTTCTCTGCAGAGTAATGTAACTGGAATGTAACTGAAGTACACTATTGCAGTACTTGTACTTTATTTGAATGTTATGCTACGTTATACTTCTACTCTTCTACATCTCAGAGGCTAAATGTTTACGACAGCTTTAGTTACTAGTTTGTTCCACTTTTAGATCATTAATACAAAATATAAACAAAGTAATAAATGATTTATACGTTAGGCTACCCAGCAATGTATAAAGTAATGGAAAATATCCCCACTTTTATCAGCAGAAACATATGAACACATCTATAATTATAATCCTGTAATATATAATATACATTCATCCTGCATAATGAGTACTTGATGGTAATACTTTTGTAATTTGTTTACAATAATTTAATTACTCATAACAGAGCATTTTTACAACGTTTCTTCTTTTACTTAAGAAAAAGATCTGAGCAGTTTTTCCACCACTGATTGTGTTACTGTAACCTCATGCAGGGTGGATAATGCAACCCCAATAATGGAGCAATTTGGCTACTAGGTTACTAATGGAGGATAACACTTCATTTTTAAAGTGGCCATCTTGTCATTACACAAACGGCTGAAAAGAACTCTCACACTTAATTGTCATATTTCCTTACAGAAGGGGAACCATATGTATCAACAGGACCTCTTAAAGAAATGTGTTGTGGCCAATTTGATGCTGCAGGGGAGTTTTCATTATTTTTACGATCCGATCTAAATTATTTGTACTTAAATCTTTATTGTCAAGACGCTGTGAGCTCAAATGTTATCTGATTTCTGCAGAGGCTGCTGGATGTGGACGTTTTACTGACCTGAAATAACATTATGTTTAACTGTCAAAAAGGTCCATGATGTCAGTCGTTTATATCCTGCATTATACCAGACACTGCTGTGTGTACAACACGCAAACAAACCTTTTGCACTACACGTTATGTTTACCCTCCTTAAACTGAAGTCCATCACACTGTGCTGACTTACTGAACCCTGCTGCTGCACCATTCTTTACATGGTGAGACGTCTCCTATGTTTTTATTTCAAATCCCTTCTACGACCAAGATAATCTAACTGCATGTCCTCTGATTCTGGCCTAAGATTTAAACTAAACAGTTAAACAAGTGTACATTATTTAAGACCTCTCCCCCAGCTGTATGAACAGGCACTTTATTGCACGCCCTTTGTTTGGCCCTGAACACAAAGGCAGATCTTTATCACTTTAACACACACAATAGATGAATACGTCGTGTCTATTGTATTCAGGAGATTCACATAAATATTGCTCTCTGATAAGCACTTGCTTACCGAGCACCACCTGCCAGCTGAAGTGCAGAAAACTTTCTGGACTTGTTTTAACCTTCTGAAAGCTTATTTTCCTTATTTACCAGCTCTGAATCCCGTCCGGACCCAAAAGGATGAATAACATAAAACGATCATGAAAAGTATTTTGCCTCTCTCTCTCTCTAACTACAGTATTTGAAAAACATTTAGAAATGTAGACTATTTTTTTTTCCATTTTGTATTATGATGTGTTTACAGTGCAGTGAGGACTTTCAAAGGCTGCTGAGAGGACACTGAATCTCTTAGAGAAAGGTTAAGACTCCTGGAAAACACAAACACAAAGACTTCAGTGCTAATCTGGGGGCAACAGTGTGGACTATTTCTCATTATTTTAGTGAATTTCTGTGCCACACAGCGCCTGCCAGAGAATAAATGTATTTCTCTTGGCCGTTTCCTCTTGCACATTTTGCTCAGACACTAATCAGCCTTCTTCAAACACAGACATACAATATTTTTGTTTGTAGTACCGACTTACAGGTAATTTTCCAACAACTTAGGCTTTTCAAATGTGTGCAATTGTGAAAGACAGTGAGGTTTGAGGACTGAGAGATGGCACCTGAAAGAGTGAGAGGATCATAAATGTGAATTCTTGTTGCAGGAGACCTGAGCTGCATCATCCATTTCCCCACCATCATCCAATCCATTATATCTCCTGAACAGACTCATCCAAATTGAAAGTGACATTGTGATGAGCTCCTCCATCGAGGGGTATGATGTATGTGTGCACGTGTATGCGAGATGGATTGAAGGGCACTTAGAAGGGCCCGCTGCTCTGCTCTTGTCGCTGCATCTCAAACATGCACACACATTCACACACACTCACCTGCTGTTGGGCAGAATTATAGTCTGCTCATGGGCATATAAAAACAGTAATAGGAGCACAGGGGAGGGGAAAGAGAATAAGGTGAGGTTTTCTTCACAAGGTCACATCTGCCAGATCAGGGAACAGCCAGACGTCAGTCTGAACAGACAGGGCAGCAGAGCTACCAGGTACTCTGTGTGTGTGTGTGTGTGTGTGTGTGTGTGTGTGTGTGTGTGTGTGTGTGTGTGTGTGTGTGTGTGTGTGTGTGTGTACTATCACCATAACCCTTGAGTTTACTTGTCATTTTGTTTTTGTTTTAAAGTTAGGCTTATTACACCACTACACTCTAAATTTAAACCAACTAAATCCCTAAAGTGTGTGTGTGTGTGTGTGTGTGTGTGTGTGTGTGTGTGTGTGTGTGTGTGTGTGTGTGTGTGTGTGTGTGTGTGTGTGTGTGAGATAGAGACAGAGGTATTTCCTTGCTGACTGCCACTGCCCAGGCTGTAGACAGATAAACAATCAATTATGTACAGACTGTCACCAGGGATCACTCTCTCTCTCTCTCTCTCTCTCTCTCTCTCTCTCTCTCTCTCTCTCTCTCTCTCTCTCTCTCTCTGGCCGTTTCTCCTCCAGCTTGACTCTTTCCACCTTCTGCCAAAACAACACCAGCGTCAGCGAGGTCTGACCTCAGGCTGCTTTCCTGAAAACGATGTAGCCTCAACTTGATCTTCACAATTACAGGCCTGTAAGGATGATGATCTTATGATACATATACCAGGGAAAACATGTCTGCAAGTGTGACAAAGAGGATAGAAAAAACTCAAAGTTCGGCCGTTGTTTTCACACTATTCGATCGACTGTTGGTGGCAGTGACGCACTAAAACATTTAGCAATGTGCCAACAAAGGTAAGTAAGAAGAACACAGCAAGCTAGCAAAAACATTTGTTTACCTTATTATTAGCATTATTTTTTTATAAGGAATTGTCGTGGTAAGAAACACTGAAAGTAAATGCCAAATATTTAGCAACATTAGCTTCCTCCATCACTAGGAATTAAAACATTGTATGTCGAACTTCCCCCTTATTGAAGCAGAATACTTGGGTGTTACGCTCTGTTTATCCAAATCCCCCCCATGCCATATCCTTTGAGTCGTCAGGCTGAAAGTCTTCTTTTCTGATCTCTGCTGTTGTCAAACCCCCTGCTCCACCTTTGGCCCCTGTCCATCCTTTCATCCCCTTCTCAGCCCAGCCCTCCCTCCATCCTCAGCCTCGGGAGCCCAGGTCTGGTTATCACAGGATTAGAATTTAGGCACACACCCTGCATACACACCTCAGGCACAAGCGCACACATGCACACGTACACCAAGAACATACGCACACCTCAGGACAGCCTTCTTTAAGAACATTAAAAGGGAGAGCACAACCAATCTACTACCTTTCATGGATTAGCTGCTAATCTCACAGAGCGAGGAGCACCTCGGGCACTTTGGGGAAAAGACGAAGAGTAGAGGGGAAGAAAGAGGAAGAATCTTGACCTTCAAGATCGAGGATAAAGTGCTAGTCAAAGAAAGGGGCAGAAGAAAGTTGGAGATATTTCTTTGGCTAAAGGCTCCATTGGATACGGAGCCTGGGACGTTTGGTACATATTTCATTTAAACAAGTACAAGAAGTCCACATGTAACAGTCTAGCACCAGCTGGGATCTGAACCTGCTACCCTGCTCGCTGTATGTGGTCTAGATGTAAAATATAGACTTCTGTCTGAGCTCGCTGACCCCCTGATAAGCTGAGGAGAAATATAACCAGGGCTCCACGCTGTTTCGTCAAGGTTTAAATCTGCGGATCAGTCCTTTAATCCACTATTCTGCACATAAACACTGATCCATGAAATGAACTACAGTCAATTTAATCCTCTTTACTAGGCACACTGGTTTTCATACAACACTGTAATGCATGTGGAAATATGGCTATCAATACTGGGACATTGTTTCTGCTGAGTTTGCGACTCGTTAATTGGTGGAAGCCATTGAGGACGATAAAGATGCTCGTACATCATGTGAATGTACAATGTCAATAGGTAGTGAAGGAGGGGCCGGCTTAATGTTTCCTTCCACAGCTGTAATATTTCTTCTGTGGGTAACTAAGAGGACTCAGTACTCCCTTTGGACTCGTCAAACAGAAGCAGATGTTGAATTGCTATTAATAAACACTAGATTCCTACAGCTACTAGCTTAGCATCTTCCTTTTCTTTATTGTCAATTACCGCCACCAGGACACGAGATGTGACACTAAACTAGCAACTAGTACATCCAAACGTGTAAGGACAATCACCCTGGTGTGTGTGTGTGTGTGTGTGTGTGTGTGGTTTTTTTTCTTCATTTAAGGACCCTGAAGGTTGTTGTTGACACCTAATTTGGCTATAATTCATCTTTCTAATATTGGCAAAGAGGTGAGATGTGATTGTGGTGAGTATCAAGCTATCTGTGATGGCGGAGGTGTGGGAGCTGATAGTCCAAACTCTATGGGGAGACTGCGATGGTAATTTGACTGAAGCAGAGAGAAAGTCATTACATCAAGCCTCTGCATAAGCCTCGGTTTAATCACACAAATTGACTTTTTATAAGGAGACGCACAGCTATGTATTCCACTACGGTGACTTGAAGGCATTTTAAATGGGAACTACATAAAATATAGTGACACAGTTTAATCCACTGGGTTTTAAGGTATCAATCTTCATTGTGAATCTGAGGAACGAGCACACAGCGGAAGAAAGACAAATGAGTAAAACAATACAACTTGCCCGCAGCTCAGAAGATTAGAGAAAACATGGGGGGTGAAATCACATAAGGTACAATCGCTGTCTAAAGATAATATGGGAAAAGTCTGAGCAAGCAAGGAGGTTTCTTCCTCTAAATAAATCATGTGAGCACGAGAAAAGAGATGAATGTGCATTGGTAATACCTTAAATATATATTCCTCAATCCCCGTACCAAACTTGTTTATGCTTTCAGAAGACTGCTCATAAAAAGACACAAAGTCACAAATCCTTAACTATACTCTATTATTTCCTGATTTCCATTGACAGGGGAAGAGAGAAACTCCACAGGGGTCCCACATGGAGCAGGAAAGGGGAGTTTTCACCGGGTGTTCGTCGAGTCATACAGCTTTAATTCCAACTCCAATGGCACGGCAGGAAGGCTGTGGGCCTAAATCCTCCGGCGTACAAACCATTCACTCTGCTGTCGCTGAATTAGTTTGCATTGGTGCAAATTGCTTTTTTAATTACTGACACTGAAGAAAATGCAGCACAGTGCCTCCTCTTCGGAGAAGATTCACAGAGGGAGCTACTCAGCGTCGTGTTTCACAAGCTGCGAACAACTGGTGAGGAATGCAGCGGATCTGCCACTCCATCACTGTCGAATGACATTGCGTTATTGTCTAGATGAAGGACAGAGACGTTGCATTATGGAAGGATTACTCACTCAGATTCTTTTATGTATTTTACTCTCTGTGTGGTCCTGCATTTGGCATTATTACAAAGCCTTAACTTTAAATAGAAACAGTATTACAGGTGACTTTACAATAGTCCTTCCGTGTGTCCTGCCTGCATCTATACTTTCCTATCTAATACAGGTGAAAATGCCAAAAAACGTTGACCGTGAAAGAACCAAGAATTCAAAAGCTTAAAATTCCCTTGTGCTAAATAAAGAACTTGAAAAATGGTCAAGAATTGTATAATTCTTTGGCAAAGTTAACATTTTATTGGGATTTAAGGGTTAGAATTACAATATTCATGGTTCCAATCCCAGTGAACTTTGTTGCAACTCTCTCCCCTTTGTTTTCTTTCATCTCTCCACCATTGCTGTCTAATAAAGTCATAAAATATCCAAAATAATAATAATGTGAATCATCATGTGTTTTGTGAAGTAGTAGTAGTCTGACTTGCCTGAACAATCAGAAGGATATAACATGGGTTATATTGGCTAAAACCTGAAGATAAACTGTAGTGGAAGAAGCTTTTATGAACAAGCAGAGCTACTACCGCAATCACCCACGCCACGGAGAGAGAACAAAGACTGTGAATCATCCACACAATCTTTTTTAGATTGATTTGATTTGCTTTTGAAATTGACTTTGGTTTCAACTTTGATCAGGAACAAATGGGTCTGCCGCCTCCACTCACAGTCTCTCTGTTCCTCAGGTTCTCAATGACTTTCTTTCTCCTTATCACACACACACACACACACACACACACACACACACACACACACACACACACACAGTACACTCGCACACAAACTTGGCAGAAAGTCCACGGACACTAAAGTTTTGATAAAGCAGGGAGATAGATGCACTACATAAAGCAAATGCAACCCAAAATTGATTCGATACTTTCCCTCTGCTGCTAGATTAAGCTGAATCATAAAGTAGTAGTTGGTATTGATTTCTGTGTGTGTGTGCGTGTGTGTGTGTGTGATTGTGCGTGTGTTTGTGTTTTAATGTGGTGCTAGTAATCAGAGCAAAACCAATAGGAGCAAATCAAACTGAGACATTCATCCCTGTGCATATCAAATGAACAGACCGTGCATAATTGCAGGGTAACAAATTCCCAGACAAGTGTGTCTAACTGGAATATGACGAACAGAAAAAGGGAGAGGAGGATGTAGCACATGGCTCAGGTTCACAGGTGTTGTATGATAACTATGCCTCTCCGTCGTAGCATGATTTTTTATTACTTATTCTGTCTCACACTGCACCCTGACGCTGATAACTCACTATGTTTATATCTGAATGTCTGGCCGCCTCTTCCTCTCTCTGGATGTCTGTGAGTCTCTTGGCTGCAGAATTTATCATAATGAAATCAAATATCATCCTCCAGTGTATGACTAAAGATGCTAATTAAATCATTTCAAACTGGTAATAACCAACTGTAGGTATCCTCGTCTCCACACACACACACACACACACACCAGTACAACAACAGACCATCGCCATCACTCCAGCCGTGACGGCACATTGGGCCAGGGGCACGAAGCTGGGAGGGTGGCCCCTTGGCCCCCCCTTATTCGGATCACGTCCATATTCAAATTTAACATTTTTATTTTAACATTGGTAAAGTTTTGGGACAGCATGTTGCAAAATGTATCGACAGACAGACAGACAGACAGACAGACAGACAGACAGGCAGACAGACAGACAGACAGACAGACAGGCAGACAATAATACAGCTGGTAAAGTAATCAAAACCTAAAGTAGGTGTCTCCAGGAGCACATTGTGGCATGATGACACACACACACACACACATACACACACACACAGACTAAACATATCATCCTTATTTGTAATAATTCAAGTCCACTAGCGACCTTCTTCACAAAATGGTTTCTCTGGAACCAGAATAAAAAACAGTTCCTTCTCCATTTGATTCCAGCCTGTCAAAAGGTCAGCAGCAGAGGAACTCACCTGTGCAGGAATAGTCATCGATCCTGATGTAGCCAGTATGGCAGATGCACATGAAGGAGCCAGGGGTGTTAACGCACATGGTGTTCTCCCTGCAGTAGTGCTTCCCCTCAGCGCACTCGTCAATATCTGAAGAGAAGGCAGAGAGAAGCAGAGAGGGGGAGAACAAAGCTGGGTTAGACGTGGAGTGCTTTCACATTTATATCAAGTGCAACTGAATCTCTAAATACAATTTTCTATAATCATTGTCAGATGATTTGTAAATCCTTCACATCTAAAGGTAAATATATGGTTAATTATGTCTAATATGTTAATAGACCTTCACATACAAATGGTTATAATAGTTATTGTTAGATTACAGACACCCTCTTGTGGTGCAGATCAAACAATACTTTAAATCTCCTACATCGATACATCAAGCCTCAAGTTCAAGCCCATGGATGGATGGATGTTTATTTTCCTCTTAAACTGAGTTCAACGTTCAACGGCTGTAAATGGCCTGATACTGAATGTAATATGTTAAGTAGTAACTGTTTCCAACGTACATTTGTAATGACATTGCCGATAACATTTTCACCCATGTCTCGCACATACATCCCATGATGTACAGTATAATGCTCTCTAGGTTTATGACTGGCGGTGACGCTGATTGTCGCTGTTGCACCAGTTCGCCTTTTAATTATACAAATAAATTAGCTGACCGAGCTTGTTGTCTTGTCTCGTTCCACAATGTTCGTGTTGATGTTTAAGGAGCTTCCTGAATTCATCAAAGATGTTGGAGTGCCGTAATTGACTTTGGCTTTCATTAATTTCTAATTAGAGATAAGACGACATTAACATGTAGTCACTTGATTTCTTAGGATAAAGATCCGGCTTTGTGTGATTTTCACAACAAGTCTTCTACAAGAAGGGACGACATCATTTGTCTGTGCCTTCCAAAAGTCGTTACAAATCAGTGTTGATATAAATAAATCTGTTTTATGATCTTATGACAATGCTATGGTTGAAGTTTAGTTGTCATGGTTGTGGTCGTGGTTTTATTTAAAAAGGGATAGTTCACTTTCGGTTGGAAAGAGGAAACAAACAACGGTCTCCCGTACGATGTTCATCACCTGACTTCCTCCTCTGCTACTTTAATAATCACGGTGGCCGCAGGAGGGCTTTGTCAACGCAAATATATTTTATTTTGATGATGTTGGGAGGACAGTATTGATTTTCAACACAGAGAAAGTAATGCTGTAGTGACATCCCCAGCATTATACTGTGGCCTGGTTCGGGTCTCTCTCCCATCCACCACATGGTGTAGATATAGATCCTATAGTTCTCACTACAGAAGGTTCTATGCAGCCAGTGGGAAAGGGCTATTTGTCTTCATCAGAGGGAGACAGAGGTCGAAAAGCAGAGGGTCCATGAGAGGTGGGCGCTGAAGCACTTAAG
Organism: Cottoperca gobio; assembly: GCF_900634415.1. Classification (NCBI taxonomy): domain Eukaryota; kingdom Metazoa; phylum Chordata; class Actinopteri; order Perciformes; family Bovichtidae; genus Cottoperca; species Cottoperca gobio. The sequence continues at coordinate 20,792,420 of NC_041360.1, forward strand.
GTTGCACCACTCGATTTTCAATCTATTCAAAGTAAAGCACTCCACACAGCGCTTGGCTGCTTTTCCCCAAGACTTTTTCTGGCCATTCAGTTCATTTTTGTGCTTGAGCATACTTTAGGTAGGTGTTTCCAGATAAAACAGTGTGTATCTTACCTGCTTGACATGAAACAACAGAAAGATGGAGTAAACTACTGACGAAACACTGGAGCCTTCTGGAATTGCCAAACAAGAACTAGAACGCAACTAAATAAGCCATCAGATGGCGAGAAATACCCGATAATTAGACTGAATCGCTGTTTTGTTTCACTTCATTCCTTCAGCCTGACGTCCAGATTAAGGGAGTTGTCCGCAGAACAGAGGCAGCATGAATCGCACAACTGACCTATTTTGGATTTTGGACATTACATCACAGGTCATTTAGCAGACACTCTTATCCAGAGCGACTTACAGTGAACTAACTACAGGGACAGTCTCCCTGGAGCAACTCAGGGTTAAGCACCTTGCTCAGGGGCACAATGGTAGCAGCCCTGGTGTTGTACTTACAACCACCATGGTGTTGTATTTGGAAGCCATACCACTAGACCACGAGGCCATCACCACCACCAAGTTGGAAAGGTTTGCACCCATGACATAGTTATGTAGCAAGATGACGTCTCCATTATTTTCTTGCTCATTCTCAAATAATTCTCTAAACGTTGGAAACAGCCATCAATAGGCAAACACCATAACTATTTAAATCCTTGAGCAAAGCTGTGGGTGGCGATTCAGAGGTCTGGAACAGGCTAATGCTAATGTTGCTCTGTCTCTGCTGGTTATGTTAGTTGGCAATTGTTTGCTAACATGTTAGCATAACAACTTGATAAACCAGTGCTGTATCAGGGCTGTGTTTCTGTGAGATCGTGTTGAAGGCTTTCGGCAGCCGAGTAATTCAAACTCGGTTTGTGTAGCTTTAAGAATATCGTTTATTAGATTGTCCGTTGTGTTTCCTTCTCACTCTCATGATTCCATATTTGGATCCTTATTAGCTGTTGCCTTAGAAACAGCTATTCCTGGGTTCTAAACTGCAAGCCAAACCATCAGACAGAAGATGCACAACACTGCCAGGGTAAACAAAGCAATCTTGATGATGTGATGCAACCAAATGCAAGTCGATGCAAATACAAGTTGATCCGAACAAACCCCCCGCTGTGTGATATGCTCCGGGTCCTGTTCCTGTTGATAGCGCAGGTCAAATGTAGGTACTTTTTGAGAGACAAGCTCCAAAGTCCTTGACATTACCAATTTATTATTCATTCACTGTATTCAGTGTCTTTAAGAGCACAAGAGGACATTCACCCCTGAATATGTTTTGTGCCAGGTGCTTTTGCGAAGAGCACTTGAAATTGAATTTCAATGGATTTGCATTGGCATTCAGTCGGCTCGCATGTCCTTGGGTAGAGCACCACCCACCAACCCACAAACTAAGAGCTTAACACCTGCCTACAACTGTGGCATTCCCATTTATTTGGTCTTCTTCCTTTCACAGTTCCATCAATACTCGTTGCCTCCAGCTATTCAAAAGCTGTATGGATAAATGAAGCAGACAGACAATCGAGACCACCTATGAAAGTACATGTGTCCTTCACTAAATGAATGGAGGCTAATTAAACCCTGTGACCGGCTTTGAGAGAGAGAGAGAGAGAGAGAGAGAGAGAGAGAGAGAGAGAGAGAGAGAGAGAGAGAGAGAGAAAGAGAGAGAGAGAGAGAGAGCGACACAGGGATGTTGAAAGGCAGGGAGAAAATGGGCAGTAGAGGGAAGGGCAGAAAGCAGGGCAGGTAAGGACGAGAACTGAAGTAGAGACAAAGACAGAGTCACGACAAACTGTACTGTGGAGCTTGACAGAGAAGGGGAGATGAGACAGCCGGGGAGAGGGTGAATGACTGAGATAGTGAGGGTGAGAGAGATACAGAGAGAGGAAAGAAGAAGGTGGAGAGAAAAGGGCAAGCAAAGTAGTGGATTAAACAGAAAGATTGAGAAAGAGCCGGTGTGAAGTAAAAGTGGTGAAAAGTGTAGACTGTGAGTAAGAGGGTGAACAATTGAGATAGTCGGAAAAAGAGATTTAGATGGCAGCGGAATCAAAGCAGTGAAAGGTATTAACAGTCGCTGAAGAGGCAGAAAGTACGAGAACAAATTCAGACCGTCCACAAACGGTAACCTTGAGCGGAGGTCTTAGGTGACAGCTTTCCCGCATTGTGATTGGCCGTCCGTGCTGCGGCTTTGATTTAGAGCCTATTAACTGTAAGACATCATCCATCTCGCCCCCGGTGACAGCAGTTACGTTTGCTAAAACAATATGTTAGGAGGTGAGATGATGAGGGGCACCGTACGAACGCGTGGGGGAGAGCGACCATCTCCATCTCCATTAACGCACTCCATTTTCTTGATTGGCCTGTCACATGGACACACGTGATGCGCAAAGCAAAGGACGCTTGGCAAGAGTCAGCAGCGGCTTTTAGCGCTGAATTGAGTGCTCGGGGTCAATCTCTTGCCACACCACGATAGATGACTAGAAAATGGCTGTCTTCTTTTTTTTTCACCTTTGTACATTCCTGCAAAACTACTGAATCAATCATAGTCATGCCTGAGTAGGGTGGGTAACTTTCTATTATTGGGACAAAAGACGTCCTTGTTATGCATGAAGAGGGAGGGCTTTTACATCCTGCTGTCAGACAAAAACCACAGCGAGCTACAGCTACGTTTAGAGAGCTGTATGAAATCAGAACTTACTGGTTTGGATCCAGGAGTAAGAAGAACCTCATTCAACATTAATAATTGATATTACAATTCTCTCCCTTTCCTGTTTCCTGTCTGTACCATCTAATAAAAGGCAAAAAGCCCCAAAAATGTAAAAGATTTTAAAAAGTAATTGGAAATTGCAAACCCACGTGATATGGTTTATATGCTACTTCTGTTTTAAAGAGTAATAGCACACGTTCTAATTATCCGACTTGCACTGCAAACTAATGCTGCTTATTCCTCTCTGCCAGACACTTCTCCAACTCCTTCAAAAACTCTAGTGTGGAGTTAATGAACATCATGTCTCACACACCGGAGACCATCGTAGGCCAGTGGAGCAGGGGGCTATGAGAATGGACTTGTCAATCTCTCTACTCCACACGAGGCTTTAAAATAGAAAACCCCACGATGTTTTTTTAAAGAGTAACTTGATACGAGCCTGAAAAGCAGAGCTTTGCTGCCCATTCTGCGTAAAAGTCTGAATTGTTGCACATCTGACCACACGCAGCATCGCTGATGGGTTTGGTTGGGTATGGTGATGTCACAGTGCACTGACAGACTCTGGAGTGCACTTCTGCATCACTGCAGCAAAGAAGATAAGATGTTCTTCTGTCTTTAAATACAATTAACAAAAAACAGACGAACATAAGGACAATAAATAATAAAGAGGAAATATAAAATATACTGCTGCACTGAAAAAGATCATTATGGGAGCTGTAGCGTTTTAATTACCGACAAATTAATGGTTGTTTAACTTGCAAGTGATGTGCTCGGGTATGTTAGAATATGATTAGTAAACACACATTTAATTTTTTCAGAAGGAACATTGAAACAAATCCTGAATAGAGATTGTGTTGAGTCAGCAAACCACCTGCAAGTGATGCCCTCTGTGGACTGTTGACTCTGACCAAAAGTGCCTGTGCATGACAACTAGCATGTACATCTGTTCATACATCTGTTAGCATTCAAATGATTGCTATACATGCCAAGTGTTGTTTCATTGTTGGAGGTCATAACTTTTTATTAACATTTTTAATAGTCCCACTATTTCTCATCCGAATCATCCCGTAACTATGTAAATAGGGAGTATCAGCCTATCCCTCTTCGCTTTGCCTAACATGTAGTTTCTAATAGAGCGTCCTCACTATCTGTGTTTCATACTGCAGTACACCAAGGTCTGGGAGTAGGGAGATAACACCAGCATTGCCTCTGGATGTCCCACAAAGACACCCGAATCTGTGCCATTCCACCATCTCTCTCTCTTTCTCTTTATCTCTCTGTCATTCTGTCTTTTTCTCATCTATCCATTCCTTCCCTAACCAGCTCACTTTCTCGAGCAGATGGTTTTCAATAAACGGCAGCGGGAGGAGGGTTGCCAAAACATTGTCTGATATTCTTCAGGAGGCAGTTCCCTCATGGCCAGATATATAGCAGTCAGAGGAAAGAGCAAAGAGACAAAGAGCTGTCCCTGCTGGCCTAACAATGTCCCACTCAGCAAATAATCTCCACTGTGGCCTTGGATCCTCATCGGTGGAGAAAGGTGTCAGAGAATGTTAAAGGATTGGATTTAGGGGAGTGGCATTGGATCAAATATTCAGTTATAGTTGGTGGTCGGGGGAATTTTAATGTGATGAATATTCATGTCATTTTCAAGTCTTTGGAATTCGTTTTTTAATCAATATTGGTGAACATTGGTGCGGCATGTGTGTCGCTTTAAGCCGATTCTTTTTAGTGTGGAAGAATCGTATTTGGATTATATGACTACAGGCAGCAAAAGGTGTGAAATGTTTACATATTAGACATATAGTGGCTTTAATAGCACTTTAGAAGATGCACTTGTTTGCTTTCTTCTCTGGAGTTAGCTGAGATGAGTTTAGTTAAACATAGACAGCGAGACTAGGAGCAGAGGGAAACAGCAAGCCTGGCTCTGCTCACAGGTTCATGGTATTTATTGACCAGATACTGCATACTTTAATCTTTTAATTCAAATTATTTTCAGAAATGAAAGGTTTTAATTAGGTTTGTAACAAATCATTGATTCAACTGATACGATTATTCATTTAGTTAGCAGAGCCAAAAGTGAAATCTTCAAATTGCTTATTTTATTCACAGAACAAGTGTAGACTTTCTTTTTATTCTATTTGCAGAGAGAGTATTCAGGGCTATTAGCACATTGTGATGCCTCTATGGCAGTGTACGTCTGGGAATTTCAGTTCAACAAGAGATATTCCTCTAAAACGTCTCCTCTTTCTTTCATTCAGAAGAATGAAAAGCTGTAAAGGTGTGGGGTGTTTGCTCTTTTATTGTAGAAATCCTTCAGGACAATCATCATTTTCATATGGGCTTTAATGGAAATAACAAAATGAGTTTCTTTTCTGCACAATTACCTAAACATGAACTAGAAGAACAAATTACTTTCAGTATCTTTTCAACTTACCAAAATCACTCGTGAAAAAAACAGCCTCAAAAAGACCCAAAACAAATATGCAAAATGTCGCTGTCAATTCGGGCAGGAGAGGGAGCCAATTAAGATGACTGAGTGGAAAGAATCCCATTAGGAAGCAACAAGACTGAAAATCTGCATACTGAGAGTGCAGTCATTGTCTAAATACCAGACACTCAAACTGTGATCAATCATTGTAAACACTTAAAGGCCTGTTACCTGACTTAGAACAATAAACATTAAATAAGAAGAAGGTGGAGAAGAGTGTGTATGTGTGTGTGTGTGTGTGTGTGTGTGTGTGTGTGTGTGTGTGTGTGTGTGTGTGTGTGTGTGTGGTGTGTGTGTGTGTGTGTGTGTGTGTGTGTGTGTGTGTGTGTGTGTGTGTGTGTGTGTGTGTGTGTGTGTGTTTCTGCTGGTCGAAATGCAACAAAGTGTGTAACTGTTCAACACGGCCCGACTTAATTAAACATAAAGTTCAATCCAAACTGAAAAGCCTTGTGGAGCCTTCTATGCGAACATCTACCAGCCTTTGAATGACTGCATCGTGTGTGTGTGTGTGTGTGTGTGTGTGTGTGTGTGTGTGTGTGTGTGTGTGTGTGTGTGTGTGTGTGTGTGTGTGTGTCCATATTAAACATTAAACATGAACTTAGCACACTTCGATATGGCATGCCTTAAATGCAGCCCCGTTGCATCTCATAGACCAAACTGACTTGTTTACGTGCGGCAGCGTGACTGGAGTATTGCTCTCCATCACGGCTCTCATTAAACTGGGAAAGATTTTCCTCCACGCGCAAATCGATGGAGCATTAGCATCTATCATTCGTCAATCTGTGACCAAGAGCAGCCTAAAGGCCAGAGGTCTAAACAACAACTAATATGTAGCACAAACAGCCATCAGAGCTCTGTGGCTCTCTGGCTGATCTACAACAAATCTCGGTGCTTTAAATCAGGGCTCAAAACATTTGTTTGCAGCTGCATTTTATTAAGTTAAACTTGGGACTATTTATCTGTATCGTACACTGCACTATAATTTTTTTAATTCTCCTGTTGAGTCTGTCCTATTATTTAAACTTCACACATTTAGTCCAATAATGCATGGGTTGCCATAACAAATCTTTTGTGACTCATTGCTGCACACTGTTTTTACTGTTTGCAGAGATCAACATAAGGATCTTTATTGTGTCATCACATGTGATAATACATTAATTAATGTATTCACCCTTTGCATTGCCCATTTATTACTGGGTTGAATGCAAGAAAATAGCTGAGCTCAACTCATTTTATATTATAAGATTAAATTGTATTAGGTTTTACAATTATTAATTCATTCACTGAAAAGTAAAAGTAGTAATACCACAATGGAAGAAAATACTACATTGCAAGTAAACGTGCTGCAGGTGAAGTGCAAGTACCTGAAAGAACTGTACTTGAGTAAATGTACTTTGGTCTTGTGTCAAGTTCATAAAACCCACAACACCTTAATCATGACAAAAAGTATATACAGCAGAATCTTCCACATGGTCTTGGATGTTTGAATTTCAAATGAAGAAAACTCCCCCTGAGTAAGAAGCAGTCGATGAATTAAGTGTGAGCCCATCTGGAAAAGGAGTAGAGAAGAGATTTCTCCCATGTGGCATTTGAAGGGTTAGGGTTACACTAGAGGAGACTGCCTGGATGGGAGGATGGTGGGATTGCTTGTTTTTTGGTGACATTTCAGCGGGGTCACAGAGGTGAGGTGTGTTTAAACACACACACAGACAGTCAGAATGTTTGCCTTTGTGCGTGTGTGTGTGTGTGTGTGTGTGTGTGTGTGTGTGTGTGTGTGTGTGTGTGGAGGGAGGGAGGGGGGAGGGGGGGAGCCCAGAGGCTCGAGGCTCATCCTGGCAGTGATTGGGTTTTGGAGAAGGCCTTGCTCTTCAGTCAGTGCCAATTAGCCTGTTGCCACCTTGTGACATTCAAAAGACAGCAACGGCAATCGGATCGTTCTATGTTCGTCCATGATTTACACATAAACACACATAAACACACATAAAGACACACTGCACACGCACACACACACACACACACACACACACACACACACACAGACTGCGATAAAAGCAGGCTAGAATCATTTCTTTTTAATCAATGATCTGTTAGATTCAACAATTAAATGATTCCACTAACAAGTATTACCTCTAAAGTCAGAGCCTGTTATGACTTATTCATATCCACCGCCATAAAACTCTTTTGTTAAAAAACACTTCAATGAGCTGCACACACACTCGCACACACACACACACACACACACACACACACACACACACACACACACACACACACATGCGCTGGCTGACATGTTCCTTCATGATGATGAACATGGGCACTGTAGTTTATTTACATCATCCTGGTGCTGTAAATGCTAAATAGACTGTATGTATTGTTGTTTTTTCATGGGATTTGTTGGAAATAAGAGAAGTACAGTGTATCACAAGCCTGCACATTGTCATGTTCAATGCTGTGAACACCACCAACACAATTCCATTCACCTCCATTGTGTTGTGGTTGAGACAGAAATCTCAAAACCTCAGTCAGAACATTTTGATTTGTAATTGGGTGAACCAGCCCTTTAATGTTTATGTTGTTATCTTACTATCTATCCAAGTATTAAACAATATCTATACATGCATATGTGTAAATGTGGTGCATATAAATCATACTTCCATGCGCACCGGTCCCTGATAAAGTGAGTCAGTAAAATAATACTATCTAGGATACGCTTTATATCAAAATGAAATCCTGTTGCACTTTGTCTCTTTCTATTTCCTCGGTTTTACAGGATATCATTTTGTATTTCAAATTTCCCATACGGGTGCGACACAAAACACCCGAGCAGCCCTTCTTTTTTGAACAATCCTGACGGAGACTTTACAAAGTAGGGCATTTCAAAACCAGACAACAATGGGATATTGCTCTCTGTCTGCAGTCCCCTACAATGCTCAGATGAATAATGGTATTATCTCAACACGTTGAACTATACTGATTGTTCAATTTAGAGACAATCACACAGTCTGTCACTTCTCCACTGCTCGCCCCTCTGTCTAATTCTGTCCTAAACACACGCATGCATGTAGCAAAATAGGCCTTCAGCCTGGCTGCACTGTGAGGATAAGATGGAGAAATAACTGGGCTCTTTTTTTTTCTGTTTGGAGAAGTCAGCGCTCACACACACACACAGAAGTGCACCTGCACACATACACACACACAGACTTACACAAAGGCAGGGCTAGTATCCCCTTGAGTTTTCCCTACTGCTGCTTCTATGAAAAATTTACACAGAAGTGATCTCATCGGCTATTTTGAGCCCATCTCTGACCTAGGAATGTTTTAAAGAGATAGTATCTGTCTCTGCTTTTTGTGATGTTTGTCTTTGTATGACAAGACTCAAAAAACGTTGCGTCTGTGTGTGTGTGTGTGTGTGTGTGTGTGTAGGTCTGTAAAAACCTATGTTCTTGTGGGCTTCTTTGTCTTTCTGCTTTGTGATCTCTCTGCTGTGTTCAATACAAATAAATTACCTCTAAATTGAACTTGTCATCTCATCTCGCAGGCAACACTGTATTGAAACTCATCTAGAATTGAAAGCAGTCAATTTCACTCATCTTTCTGTACATCTGCCGGCAGCCACACAATTGTGAACCTATTATATGAAGACATTCTCTCATCGATCTGCAGGATCCTCGATGTTTTGGCAAGACAGTTATTTCATTTTCCACACACACACATACACACACACACACACACACAATCATATAGTAAGTTACAGAGAAACACTCAAAATTCGATTGCTTTTGAGAGAACTCCATCAGCAAATTGAGTCCATTTCAAGTTTCTCTGTGCAGTCTCTGGTGCAAACACTCACCACAAACACTGCCTTCCAATTTCATAGCGAGTGTCAGGCTGTTCTTGAGGTGAGGAGTGTTGATGTTGGAGGCACTAGTGCGTCTGTTTGTACTCAGTTTCACACTGGTAATGGGATGGGTTGCTCTATGCCTATTTCTGCAGCAATGAACTGCTTAAAAAACTGTCTTTGGATATTGCACGTGTGAGAACAATGAAACAAAAAGCAACCAAGCTGCAAATATTTAGCCACTATAAACCCTTTTCACATTACATATTTCATCCATTGTTTATATAGAAATATATTGATTAGCTTAGTTTAAAGTAAAAGCAACAACACCACAATGTAAAAAGCAAAACAATTACAATTTGTAAAAGTATACGTATAATCAGCTAAATGTACCCTGATTGAGTGTTTTATTATTATATGTATTTTCTGATTACTGTATATTATTGTTACCTTTGTATTAACATAAAAGCAGCATTTTCAAATTGTTGGTTGAAGTGGAGCTCATTTTAACTACTTATATTATCTTCCTGTAAAACAGCATATTTTCTAACAGATGTTTTGTATGAAACCTGCAAACCTGCAAAGTAATTAGTAGAAAGGTCAAAACAATGTAATTCAGTAAAAAAAGAAAAGTATGGAAGTGCATATATATATAGTTTAAATTAGCATGAAATAGAAATAGAAACCTCAGCGCTTCAGAGTTGTACTGTAGCACCATACTTGAGTAAATGCTAATTACATTCCACCACAGTCTGAATGATGCTTACAACGAGATCGTGATTCAACACTGGTACGGTGAATGAGGCCGGCATTTGCAATTTGATCAAAACCTTCAACCAACAGCATCATTTCCCATTAATTTAACACAGATAGTATCTTCATTTATGCAGATTCCCTGAGAACGTCTAATTACCTGGACAACTGCTGCTATCTGCAAATTCAAGCTGTGAACTACTACTCTTACATTACAATAGTAGCCTCGTTACAGCGACGCAAACCTCAACCTCGATTGGCACTTAAGCCTCATCTTGATGAAGGTGACGGCAAATATATTACATGAAGTGTGTGGACTGTAGATAAAAAAGAAAAATAGGCCAAGGGATGTACTCACAAACAGATGCTCTAAAGCTACACACACACACACACACACACACACACACACACACACACACACACACACACACACACACACAATGCAGAAGGAAGATCAAGAAGGCTGTATATTGACAAGGCAGCTGTCAAGGTCATATGTAGAAGAATCTGAATATCTTTGATGCCATGTTTGCTCATTAATAGCGGAGATTCACAGGGGTAGCAGTTATGACATGATGTTTACTACATATTTTACTGCAGGATAGCATTGGAGATGATAAAGTCATCACTTTTTAACGATGCATCTGGTAAAATCCAGGCAAGACGTGATAAGGGGAATTCAGCTGAAGCAAACGTCAATTTAGAAAATGAACGTTTGAACTCTGAGCTGCTTTTTTCGTAGCTTCACCATCAACATGAAATGACTTGCTCAATGAGGTATGTAGGACGTTCTTCAACCAGTGTAATGTGGGACGTTCAAAAGTCAACCAAGTAAAACATTGTCTGTTTTTATAAGAGAGCTGATATAACTAATCACATAGTGTTTTATGTAAAAAGAAATGACTGGACACACCTGAGCCTTAGTATGCAATTAGTTAGAATGACCTCACTAATGATAGATGGCATGTCTGTGACCCCTCCCCCTGCAGAGTGACACTAAAATGCATGCAAACATAAAGCCATTGAGCGTGTTTTTATATCACAAATTGATCAACTGAGTGAGAACACAAACTATAGTCTCTCATAAAGCATTCTGAGAATCAGTTATTGCGTGTTGTGGACACAAATAATGAGGGGATTACAGTCTCCCATCACAAAAGGATTATGCGATAAAAGCATGAATTTGTTTTCATGGATATTTAGCAAATGTCTACATTATGTTTTTGCAATTCACTGTGCATGCATTTATAGTTATCATTAACGTTTAAAATGTAATCAAACTAACTTCAGCACCCCCGCATATAAAAGTGTGGAACTGAAGAGACGGCAAAAGTTTTTAGAGGAACTTGCAGGTGTGTCAGCAGAGAGTAATGTTCATTCAAAGAAGAAAGAAATATCTATAATCTCCTACTATGACTACTGAGACGACCTCGGCGGGAATAAAAGAAACAATTTAACTGTCATGAAGGATAAATAACGCTTGTATTATCCTTTAAGGTTAGTGCAAGGTGTTGTTTGTGGTTATATGAGCCTGTCTAAAAGGAAAGAAAGTCATAATAAATATCAAGATCAAGTTTAAGATCGATGTATATTCAGTCCCCTGACCCCAACACTCTTTCTACCATGTTATTTCAATGTCAAACATGCTTTTCTATTTGTCTCTAATCCTATTGTGTTTCCAAATGCCATGTCCTCCCCAAAAACCAAAGAACAGGTTCCTCTCATGACCCCTGCGATACAGCCCGGGCACAAACACAAAAAGCAACCACATATCCACGCTCGGAGGGCAAATAAACTTGAACTAAAAGTCACGGTTTGTTATTCAGAGCCTTACCTTCACAGTAGGCATTATCATCTCGCAGTGGGCGGAAGCCATCCTTGCAAACACAGCAGTCTCCTGCCTCCAGGTTCACACAGTCAGAGTGCTCCACGCAGCCGTGGCCCTCTGAGCAGAAGTCATGACCTGCAGGAGGCACGGAGAGGAAAAGGTTGAGACCCAGAGGAGAGAAGAGGAGAGGAGTGATGGAGGCATAAAGAGCCAGTGGAAAGGTTATGTCATAGTATCACAACCTTTTGTCTGAGCATCCATACTGTGGCTCCTTTCCAAAGCAAAGTGACACTAATTTGCAGAATGTCCTTCTGTTACATGTGACTTCATAATGTTAAAGGGAAAACAACTAAAGTATTTGAACAGATACTGGAGACAAATAAAAACATGAACAAGTGTTGTGTAATTGTTACACATCACAGATGGTTTGTATTATTGATGTTTTTTTTAGATTTATCTGCTTCTTTACAGTTTTTTGCCAGAAAACCTGTAAAAATTGGAAATGGACGACTTCAAATAATCAAGTTCCAGGATATAAATTAACGTTATATGGCTTAGTAGTAATGTAGTAAAGGACAATGTTTCCTCTGTACCTCTGCAGACTTTGCAGCATCTGTCATTCAAGGTGATCTGCTCCGACTCCGCACAGTTGAGCTCGGGACATGGCTCGCTGGGGACCACTCGATGCATGGTCCGGTCCTGTGATGGGCAGAGAAACAATCCCCATGAGCTACTTCATTTGCTAAAGGCCTGAATGTAATTATAAAGGTAATTATTCATCTATTGTGTTTCCTCTTTCACTCTCCCACTCTCTCTCTCCCCTGTGTGTTCATTACAAACCAATTACTCATTGGTCAATAGCAGGTTCTTTCCAACAAAAACTACTTTTGGAAGGGGGAAAAAAAAGCAGTCTTCTTCTCTCCTCCTGTTATTCTCAATGATTTACTTCATGATTCATGACGCATCTTTGTAACACAAACAGTGAATCAATCCTGAAGATTATCCCTGCATGTTTGTTTAGTCAGAGTGTAAAACTTAATTAGGGGGTTTTCTTTTCCCAGCATGCCTTTGGCAGGTTTCTCTGATGATCTCATCCGTGTCCCTCTGACTGGTGCTAATTTATAGTCATTAACACAGTTGGACAAAGACAACAGGTTTTTCTCTCTATTTGAAGTGCACAAATATTTTACGTAAGGATAATCTTAAACCAGTGGGCCGTGAAGTGTTGTGACCTTGACTTGTAAATACGGTACACAGAGTATGCTCGGCTGAAATCCTGGAACAAACTTCCCCTAAAAGTCCACAAACAACTTTCCAAACAATCTGAACAATCTACTTCTTGCCACCCACTACCCAAAACTTGCACCCCCCCCCCCCCGTGAAGCCAGCAGGCATACATAGGATCAGAGGCGTGACAAGCAGCTGTCAGGGGAAGCCTGCAGGAGTATGCAGCAGTGGGCTGACTGACAGCACTCCCCGTCCCCCATTTCTTTGATCTGCCTGGGACTGCCAGTCAGTTAACTGGGACTACAGATGGGCCAGGTGTGGGCAAGCAAGCCAGACAGCTGTCTGAAACTGCAAATTCTAATGGGGCTTTGCAGAATTCATAAAGGGGCTGGTTGATACAACAGAGTTGGGTGATTAAAAACTTCAAATCACTTTTCTGTGAATGATTGGGCCTGTCTGGCATAATGTCATCAAGTGAATTACTCCCAAAAGTGAGTGACCCACCCATCTGGTGCGTCAGACAAAAGCAAATAACTCTGAAATAATTGGGAAATGAATAGGATTTGGGACCACTGTGGTATCGGATGATTGGTACTGAAGAATGGCTGTGGCATCCTAGGATTGACAGGTGCACTGCTCTGGCCCACAAATATAAACTTAATTAGAAGGATTTGGCCAATTTCTTTGCATCACAAAGGAAACGCTGACAAGCCAGATCAATGAAATGGTGGACAATCTTGCATGCTGGCTCATTGAGGTTTGATTTATCCTCACAGGTTGGGCCAAGCTATCTGTGGAATGAGCATTTAGTGAGCTGTCATGCACGGCTACATGGAAATGACTAGAGTTGAAGTGCTTGGTTACATGAGTTATTGTGGAGTCTCTTCCTGCAGAGGATTGATAAAAATCATTTTGAATGAAAGTGTGTTTTTTAAATGTTTCTCGGTGTGTGTGTGTGTGTGTGTGTGTGTGTGTGTGTGTGTGTGTGTGTGTGTGTTGACATGACTTACCCTGCATTCAAACAGCAGGCACCTGCCAGAGGAATCACGCACAGCCTTCTGATCCCCCTCCACCATCTCTCTTCCACCAAACAAGCAGACAGCTGTTAATAGACACAGAAACATCATCAGCATACACACAAATAAACACACAAACACATCAAAAATAAGCATACACCTAAAGCACATTGCTCCCTTGAAAACACATGTCATGAATATCATATACAACATAATAAGCTGTATTTCTGTTGTGTTTTAATGTATGTGAATGCAATGCATGACATAACCCATCCAAAGAGCTTTGTGACGAAATGCATTTTGTTGTAAGATGTTGATGATTTTATATATTATGTGAGAAAAATCTTAGTTTAATTATTGGTTTGCATGGTTTTCATTAGAATAGATTATTCTCTTTTATATATTAAATGTCAAAGAAATATGTGAGGCAATTTTAAAAAAGATATTACCTGATGCATTACCTAATTATTCTATTCATAATCAAGTATCACTGTCTCAAACTATTCCATAAGCAACTCTTCATCATATAAATGACATTTTATCCCACCACCCCCCTCAAATATATTCTTATTTAGGTCAAACCCACACTTGGTGGTGCAGATGAACACTGGCGGAACACCAAGAGTCTTATCTAACAGCACTGTTTTACATGTATGATACAATCTGTCCTGTTTTTTAGTGCTTAGGTCAATTAAGGAAAACACCAAAGCAAGCATATCAAACCCAATTAAGCAACTAAGGAAGTGATGAAATAGTGAACATGTAAAGCGAGAGAAAGCGCTCCTTACTGCAAACTCTGAGGAGAATCCGTTTCATATCATTCTAGGGGCGGGAGGGGTGCAAAAATAATCGCACGGACAGAAAGTCTGTGTTTGATGAGCAGTTGGGGTCAGACTAATTCAGACTGATATGAGGAGGAGGAATGATTGACACCGCAGGTCGGGCCCTATCACAAAGCGGTGTATCATGAAAGCGAAGGACTTCTGAAACAGCCATTCGACGTTCTACTTGACAGACCGTCAAAAAAAAAAAAGAAACAGACTCAGAACTCCTCCCTGCAAGGTCTTGTGCTGCCAGATAAGGCTTTAATTTGGAGAGCGAATCATGTCTTTGTAGTGGGGAAACTTGCGGCACTCTTCTCTCCAAAGCCGGAGCATGCGTAATTAGCTGTGTGTTTGTCTACCTCGTTGAGATAAGTGAGCACAGGGGTGTTGAGTTTAAGGAGATTACCAGCTACGTGTTTATTTTTGCGTAACACGGCAGCAGATTCGGAGTCATACTTTAAAATCCCTGTGTTGCGGGCTACGACGACCCATGGGTCAGTGGAGATGATGCCAAGGCAAGCTGATTAGAATCCAAGACTAATGGTTTCTTGCTGATAAAGACTTAAATCTTGTCTACTATTTGCTTTACAAGGGAAGCAGGAGAGCAGCAGTGTGTGGGAGTGTGTGGTGAGAAAGTTCTCAAGTGAAGTCAGCTTGCACAAGATGTGCGGTGAGATCTACAAAGACATATTATACATATGTAAAGCATTATTCATATGGTCTGTAACCTTCTATAAGTCAGGTGAGAACACTCTTAATTAATACTGAATTAAGCTTAATAATATGTCACATTTCTTTAAGTTTCATTAGGGTTAATACCAGAAGAATGATGGGGTGAGAAAAGCTAATATCCTCTGAAATACATTTTTATTGAAAGGGGAATTGAATATGAGATGCAGAGTGTTGCGGTGAGGAGGCTAATAAGAGTTCATTGCTGAACTCAGAGTCTTGTGTGGGGGGGGGGGGGGGGGGGGGAAACAGACCCTCTATGTAGATATGTGATGAAACAGAATTATTTATCCAGCAAGAACATATCAGTGCTCAAAAGCTTAAAAATGGACATTTAAGAAGACACAATCGCCAGTTAGAGTGAGCTTCATTTCAGTCATTTAACGTTTCTATCGTCTTCACTTTTCTCACAGCTTGAACTCGCCTGCCATAAATAGGAACTACTTTACATCACATGTAGCAATCCCAGATTTACTGGCTCGTGACTGTGTGACTGCTGGCCATCTGTGTTTTGAAGCCAGCTAGTGAATAATTGATTGGTCCATGTATATGCAAAAGGCTGGACTCATCTGAAGAGGCATGTTAGGGAGGTAGCTTAGCAACACAGCAGAGCCCTGGTCAATTGTCAGGCAGCCCTTGTGGAGGCGTAATGTGTGCTCTACATCTAGTGGTGGCGGAGGTTGTTTTGCTGTTGTGTGTTAGTGCTCAATTGTGTCCATGATTGTATGAGTGTAGGAGGGTGACGAGGTTAAGGGCACTCCACTCACGCTGGCACTCCTTGCAGCAGGCAGCCTTCACGTAGGCAGGCGCTGTGCCCGCCGGGCACTGAGGGGGAGGGCAGGAGATGGCCTCACATTGCACTGTGCCATTCTGGTGAAGAGAGAGAAACACAACACGTTGTTTAAAGGGTGACTACTATAGGCCGACGGATGGTGGATTCTTCAGGCTGATTGTGGAAGATATTACATCACTATCGAGGAAAGAAATCTGATGATACTTCTGCAGATACGCTTTTTTCCACAGACAAAAAATAATAGGATCCATTAAAACTGGTAATTATAGAATTGAGATATTATTGTACTGTCATAATAACTGAGACATTTTACAAATGGAAATAAACATCTGTCTCGTCTGTCACAATGAAAAAGAGACGCCGTCGCTAAACATAACTGCAATTTATTTTCTTTCTTTTTTCAGCCTTTACATTTCTGCATCAAATCAAATGTATTTATATATCACAAATTATACATTTGTCTCAGTGTGCTTTACAGACTGTACAGGATACGACACCCTCTGTCCTTAGACCCTCGCATCGCACAAGGAAAAACTTCCTAAAAGAAACCCCATAATTAAAGGGAGAACAATGTAGAAACCTCAGGGAGAGCAACTGAGGAGGGATCCCTCTCCCAGGACGGACAGACGTGCAATAGATGTCGCGTCAGCATAACAAATGCTGGTGTGACCAGGCCTCTTACTTATCCCCTTCCCGTTGCATTTTGTAAATATGCCGGAATAAATGATAGCCCCAAACCTGCTCATAACCTTCTGTGCAGCAGATTTCCACAGCAACCTGTAAATCTAATATATTTTAATGCTTTCTCCTTTTCTCCGGCTGTGCCTGTAATTAACATTGCTTCCACGGATGAAAGCTCTGTGACAGCAACATCTATGAACCTGATCCACATAATTGATAACATCTTATTGTATGACCTTTGAATTTCAAAGGTCACAGCTAATTGCCACACATAAGGTAAGGAACATATCCCCTCTAATTCCTTAATCGCAGCCCAGGAATGGCAACACACCGTTCCTGGCGGATGAAGCGATTTCATTGGTTGAGTGGGCAGAACAAATCCCTGATGATAATTATCATCTGTCAGGAGCAATTAGGTGCGGTGCACTGAGAGATATGTGATTTCCTATTTTTTTGCATGTTGGGAAGTGGTGCGCGAAGGCATCTCATTGGCTGGTTGGAGGAGTTCAGTAGCAGCCAAGGAGTTTCACGTTCCAAAGCTGAGTAGACTGACAGGGGGTGAAATCTGTTTGCTGATGTGGTACAAGCCCCAGATCTCCAATCGCTTCTAATTCTCTTTTTGGCAATTATTCACACTTTATGTAGCGCAAAGTAGACCCTTGAGAGAATTGAGCATTACTAAGCACTATTGTTGATGCATCTAATCCTGAGTACTGTGGAGGTTTTCAATACAGTATCTTTTCTCTGGTAACTGGGGCAAAGCGCCTTTAATACAAGGAAATAATGAGAATACAAGCTGTCGACAATGGGGCCCCTGCACTCTGCACTTCCACCCTACCAAAGCACACCCACACACACACCCCCACCTTCACACACTTGATGAACAGGGGAGCGAAACAAAGGCCAAGACCAAGAATGGGAGCAACTTACGTGTCAATGTGGACACAAATATACACACATGTGAACACACAGAAGTGATGTGTGCAGAAAAACACAAAACAACACGCATTGTTGCAGACATGATAAAAAATGCATGTCCTCCATTTCTCTCAGGCACGCACGCTCGCACACACAGACACACATAAACAAACACACACACACACACATTTCTATGACACGCTCATATGCCTGTAAACATGTATGTATGCGTGCAACAGCCACACAATCACATAGACTATGACAAGCACATCATTCCAGATTCAGTATGTACACACACACACACACACACACACACACACACACACACACACACACACACACACACACACACACACACACACACACTTAATTAATTATAATTGAATGCCCTCTCTTGCTCTTTATTGCTCTAACATACACACACAGACACACACACACACACACACACACACACACACACATACACACACAGACACACCCACACACACACAAAGAGAAGCCCCACCGTGCATGTGCAGTTCTTGCAGCCATCTGTCCAGCCCTCGTCCTCCCTGTAGACGACCCCCTTGACGCTGCAGGTTCTCTCACAATAGCAGCCATCGAGCCCATTCATCTTCTCCTCCGCCCTGGACAGCTGCTCACACCACCCACCCCCAAAAAAACAAAAGGCAAGAAGGAGAGAAGATGAGAGTCAGCCTCGTTGGGTTCACGTGTAGAAAGCGGAGCTTCAAAAGCAAACCAATGGCATTACAAAAGAAAGTCATTAGACACCATTAACCCCATTTACACACACAGTGTCTGCATGAGAACAGAAAGGTCTTCAACAATAGCCAACATCTAATGTGAAGACCGCCTGTTGCAATGAATGTTAATGATAGCAGCACATTGACAAGTGGCTATGTTATGCCATAGCACAATTTGCAATTTGAACTGTTTAATTAAAATGGCAATTACTGTTCTTTTTAATTTTAAATTGACAACATGTATATCACATTACGTTACCTTGCTGGATGTTTTAGCAAGGATATCCTGCAGCTCCATGATTTTCTGCACAAGTCCGTGGAAATCATTGCAGGTCGGGCATGCTGAGACACAAGAGAAAATGCAGCATACTGTAATTTAGTACACGTAATACAATTACCTGCAGTAATGGTCATTTGTGATAATTGTAAAATAAGACAGAGAAAAAGTGGGCACATAATTCTTTTAAGAAATTGTGATAAAATAAATGTGTTATTTTTATTAATTTACTTACTAACTTACATATAGCAGCAGCAGCAGCAGCAGCAGCAGCAGCAGCAGCAGCGCACTGCAATATCTCTCTTCCCTTTCTATTATTGGAAACATATTCTGAGCTGTCCTATGTGCAAGAAGACCTCATTTACTGTAAACCGCAGTAAGCAGTGTCCTGTGGCAATTTTGGGATGCGTGGGGACATAAAATCTGTGTGAAAATCATTTTAAACCATGAGATGTTTGAGTGTCTCCACTGTTGGCAGGAGATGCAGTGTGTCTGCAACAAACTGGAAACACAACTGGATAGTTAGCATTGAGCTACAACAGCCACCGTGGTGGGACGGACAAAGAATAGTGTCAGTCTCACCGATTACCACATCCCACATGTCATGCTGAACTGAGATTGATTTTGATAATACACTTGTTTTAGTTCATATGCATTTCTTAAATGTGTGGGATGGGTTTCTTATACAGCCAGTGATCAGACAATCTTCAGGTTTGCATTTTGTCTAAGTAATAGTACAAAGAAAAAACTGACTGTGGGAATTCTCCTTCTTACTGATTGATTGGCGATTTACAAAACATTTTATTAATTTAAGTTTTATCGAGGGAGAAATTGTTTCTCATTGCTAAGCTGTTTTAAAGCTCTTTTACTCCCGTGAGTATTTCAAGAATTTAAATTAAAAAAAAGAAATCAGTGTAAGAAATAGTTTAAATGAAATGAAATCAAACACTCATTGAAATGCTTCTTTAATGCATTAAGCACGAGGCTGCACTCACTTCTGTTCAGATCGGGACACTGTGAGATGTAACCCTGTGGCATCACGAGGATCTCCACGTCCTGCATCACTCCCTGCA
Source organism: Cottoperca gobio (assembly GCF_900634415.1). NCBI lineage: Eukaryota > Metazoa > Chordata > Actinopteri > Perciformes > Bovichtidae > Cottoperca > Cottoperca gobio. The sequence goes on from NC_041360.1 coordinate 20,812,387, forward strand.
AACGCAGACGCAGTCCAAACATTTCAATCAAGGAGCACAACGCCTCACAGAAACCACACAGGTAATACAAAGGAGTGGAAGCATGTTAATGTGTAGTAAGTGGAAGAGGACTGTCAGGGGCAGTGGTGGTCTAAGTGTGCTTGTGGTACAGTTATAACATTGAACCAAAGTGTACGCAGAACATGCATACACAAATCCCATACCCATGTTTACGAGAGCCTTGGTAACTGCTGCAGTCATAAAAGTGAGCGTAATGAAACAGCAGTAAATCAGAGAGTGAGTGCAAATGTACTTTTCAATCGGGGGAGTGAGAGACGGAGAAGTTAGCTGTGAGATAGCATGCCTCCTCGGTTGTCGCTCGGATGAATCATCTCATAACCGGACACTAACAGGAAGTTAAGTGACCAAATGGCGTGGGTGTTTCAGTAGGGAGATGGAATTGTTTTGTTTTTTTGTCACTCAAATCTCCTCTGATAAGCATAAACAGGAGATACAGATTCAATTTGATTCATAACACCCAATTGATAGCCTTTCATCCTGTGGCCGAAACACAGACACACACACACATACACATAAGCACACGAATATTCTGTCGCCATGGTAACCTGGGCCATTTCATTCCTTGAGTGCATTTATTTCCCTTACAGAAGTGGAGCGGTGCAACTTAGGAGAAATTGTTTTTTAAATTGTCTTGCCACTTCAATTTACAGACCATAAATTTAAAATCCTGCGGAAATGATTTGCTGATTTTTCACGGCAACGCGCTGAAACGGAAGCAGATTGGGGTTTGTGTCTGTCAAACGTGTAATGAAAGCACAAGACTATACATTTGATGCTGCAGCCGTCGCACACGTTTTCCATCATGCGTCTACAGTTAGCGTCGTCTGTACTGCGATTAATACTGCGATATTACAACCTATGCTTATTGGACAGTATGTAGTTTAATTTTATTATAATATGATATTTTTGTAATGTGTTTTCATTTCCCCTGTGTCTTTAAGCAGAGCCTTTGTTATAATGCACCACTAGCCAAACAACCAGTTGGTAGACGTTGCACCTTATGGCAATTGAAAAACATTTTGAACTCTGCAAAGCGATTCCTCTGTGTCGGTAGCAATCTGTGGGACGTCGATAGTTTTCCCATCTGTACCGGAAATACATTTGTGAAAAACAACAAGTGGCAGAGATGCAGAAACATACACTTTCTACAAAATGCAAACAATAAGGAGAAGATGTATCCTACAGAATCCAATCTGGGAAATCAAATCTGATTTGCACGTTGTTTCTTGTTGCATTTGGGATCGCCTGAATTTAAAGTAAATCATTTTTAGCCTTTCAATTTAGGACGTAGAACAATTTGTTACATCAGCAAACAATCGACTACAAATGACACACCACTGATGAAATTCCAAAAATTGTGTCAGCAGATAAGTAAGATAAAATAGATTTTGCTCTCTTACGATGTGTGTGGACTGTAAAGCAGATATTTATTGAGCTGTGAGGTTGAGGTGCAAATACGCTCATTCTGATTCTGAAGTCTTTACTATTTCAGTTTGGGATGTGGTTTTCTCGTCTTCAGCTGACACCCACGTACAGACACTGACTGTTGGTGTGTGTGAGCGCATGTGTACTAATGAAGCAGTGTGTTTTAAAGGAGACGTGTCTTCCTAGCAACTAATCAAGGCTTCAGAGAGCGGTGGAGGAGAGATGCTGCTACGTGACGAGATTAGTGAGTGACCTCCAAGGCTTCTTTCATCTACCAATTAACACGGCGGAAATTCAACAGCCAGGACACAATGTGTAAAACATTACACACACACACACACACACACACGGGTACACACATAAACATCACCAAAACCATCAAACACAGAGGTGGCCACCAGCAGAATGATTAAAGTAGTTATAGTTGCAGGTAAGCTGACATTTTGCCCCAACATGTCTCCCCAGGTGGTACATGTTAGAGTGCAGTTCAGTCTGGGAAGAGGGAATATATGTTCCCCCTGCCTGATTCTATACACTAAGCTTGGTGAGCATAGTCCAGAGGCTATTTAATGATTTCTCCTAAATCAGCATTGTGAGGGTTGCTGGGATAATTGCACTGGGCTTAGCTGTAGACTAAGAAAAAGGGAACAAACAATGACTAAAAAATGTTTTTAAATGTAAAACCTTGAGAAATACATGCAATTAAATCCAACAGTGACAATAAATAAAGCCAAGAAAGACAAACAAAGAGGGAGAAGATGATACGGTGTAAACCAAGATCGAGTGTAGGGGCAGCAAACCGAGATGCGTTACTGAATGACGGATCAGGACAGGCCTCAACATTCATACTCTGAAAGGGAAGTACACAGGCGCTAACCTTGAAGAAGCCATGAGCCGCGTTTCTCTGTCCGAGCCAGAAGGAAGCATCCTCAGGTATGTCCATGTAAGGGGCTTCCACGACCCGCTCATAGATCCTGCAAAACAAATTCAGAATGGTTGATGGCTTTCAACAGTGATTTTTTTTATAACCTATTTTCAGCTATTTAAATCAACAATGTCCCCCCCCCTGCACTGCAGGTCCTGCCCTGTTAAATCCTTCTTTTAACTCCTTCCCTGAGGAGGGTATAGATAGCCACATGCTTTCCTTGAGACACATGGTGTTGCCGTCTGCTCCATTTATTGTGCCAGGGAGGATCTTCACACACAAACAGTAACACCTTTTTCATACAGCAGATGCACGTATGATGCCGGTCAACTCAAGGTGTGTGTGACCTGCATTGAACCCATTCACCTGAGACAGCTATGTGTCACAGTCAGCAGAGAGTCCAAGGTGGTGCAGTTGTTAAACCATAGAATTACATTTAATTACACTGTATGCAACTGTATAAATCAAAATCTAATCAATCTAAAGACTGTTTTGACCACTATGTGGATTATTCTGATCACAGACACTTGGAATTAAAATACTTTGAACAAAAAAACAGAGATGCTACGTGAGTCCCTGATGTAGAAACCTGTATAACTCACTGCGTGGAACTCACTGTAATCATTTTTGTGTAAGGTATAGTAACACAAGGGTCGGTTTTCGCTAGTGGAGACGGTACATTTTATAATGATAGTGACAAAAAAACGTAATTTAATGTGAATCGATCACGTCATGGCCGATACCAAATCCGCTTAATAAGGTCAGTATCGAGGCTGATACTAATCTGCTATATCGGATTGAGGCATCCCTAATTTAAATTTAGCTTTGGAAAGACAGCAGCAAATGAACTGGATCGTTATGCATCAGTATTCTCCCAGACTACAACACATTTATCTCATATTTATTGTCACATCTAATACACATATTCGTCCCCCCGGCATCCTACCTGTTGCAGTCGATGTGTAGTATGACATGAGAGGCACTGACGGCCACAGAGACCTTGTGCCACTGGTCATCAGCCAGGCTGTAAGGGAACACCTCAGTGTGGGGTTGTTGGCCTTTGGTACGGTAGTGAAGACGCACCTCACTGCGCTGGCCGCTGCTCTCCAGCTCCAGGAACCTGCAGAATCAAAGTGCCAACAACCTGCTACTAGTAACAGCCAAACAATGACGGTTCTCTGAGAATTTACATCCCCTGGCACTGTACAGTATGTCTTAAAAGTCTCATTTCTGGAACTGAATCCTTACACAAAAAACCTGAATGCATCACAGAAGTGTGTAAGCTCGGGGGCCTCCTTCTCTGCACAGTGCTGAGAGATACACGTCATTCATTTACAAGCAGGGCACTCGCATCCCCTCAGATTTGCAACACCATTTAGAATTTAATCACATCACCAGTCAAGCATAATGGTACTATATTGCTGTTAAGTGCAAAATCAGCAACACACAACAATAGCCCACGTAGCGGTTCAACTCTTTACATTGGCGTATTAGTATTCTAGCAGAATCCCGTTCTCCACACCACTGAGATTCACACGGCATAGTGACACTAATGGAAAGAGCTGCCGATACACACTCATCGCCCCCTGCCTTTAAACACAGACTTATTTAAAGTCATTTGCCGGGAACATTAATCAAAAGAAAAATAGACACTCATGCAAGTGTAGCAAAGGAATTGATTTATCTGCAAACCAAATCTAATAGATTTACTCTCCCCCAACCATGCATGCACATTCATCCCCGGCCCCATAAATGCACTGGATAACACTTCTGACACTGAATTAGACGTTGCTATGTTTCTAAATGAAACCATGCAGTGCTGCTTTGTTGCATGTGAATGGCTGGGAAAGCTAATCAGCAGCGGGGAAAGTCATTAACATCCCTGCAAGCTCTCTGCTCAGGACTGACTTTAATGTACAAACTGTTCAATCAACGCATTATGTGGATTCAGATTGCCGTTCTGATCATCCAATGGCTCAGCTACCACAAACTAATGGAAAACATTAGCATGCTAACTGCAGATAGTGTCTCATCAGTTTTTGATCCACAATTCCAGGCTCAATGTTTGGATCGTTGATGGACTGTGAATAATACGTTGGCATACAGGGTGATTTGCTCTGTTTACTCGACTGGCGTGTAAAACATCTAAATGTTCATCAAATACAAATATTCAGGTTTCAATCAACACATTACAGACTGCTGAGAAGACAAAAACAGAGAGTGGGACTAAATTTAGAATGCAACTTGCAATTATGGTTGATCAGTGGGGCTTTATAAACAGCTTTATTGTTCTCCATGTGACATGGTTCTGTCTCACGCTGCTAAAATATGCATCTCAAATTAAGTTATACATGTTTTCAAAATGTATTTTAATACGGATTTAAATGGCATGGAGTACACTTTTCTATGTATTATAGAACATATTACTTCAACCATATTATAATGTGAAACGTGAACTGATCATACCTGTGCTCAGAGTGGTGGATAGAGAGGATGACCCCAGAGTTGAGGTGATCTTGTTTGAGGGTCGCCAGCACAGTAAACTCATTCTTGCCTCTCAGCTTCTGGACCATTTGCTCCGAGACTTCAACAGGAGCTATGACTTCCCTGGCAGAGCCTAGAATGAAGACAGAAATATCAGATATTATGTAAATGGATAAATGATAAATGTTTGCATTTACGATTTGCCTCTCAGTCACCAAAGAAAGCGAGCTAGCATGCAAGGTGCTGCCCTGACCATCTGAAGCAATTTGGGGTTCGACGTGTGGATAGGTTTGGTCGCTATTATTTTTCTACTATAATTTCTATTATTCACACCATTAGGAGCCCGTTCCTAATGGGGATGGTCGTGACATCTGAAATTAGGGAAACAAGGAAACAGGAAATGACAGGACTAGAGACCATTTGGATGGGATTCCACAGGCGATAGGCTGTGAATATTTAATCTATTCATAAACTCTTGAAAAATGAGAATTCATAAATGAAAGATGAAAGACTAAACCCACTGAAGGCAGCTAAGCCAAACACAATAAAGCTTCTTAAATCATATCATTTAGTTATGCAGGTTGGTTGACCGTTTTGATCTCAAAACTGTTGTGTCAAAAGGTCAATCAAGAGTTCTTGAAATAATGATGAGGATGATGCCAAATTAAGGCATTAGCAAAACTAGTGAGTCACTTTGAAGCTTAAATGGATTTTAAGATCAGGTCTAGCATCCACTTGCTAAAATCATTAGATAACAACTTAATGCTACCAGTTATTGTGCCAAACATATGTTAACTTGCATCAGCTCTCCCAAAAATTGGACAAACGGATCTAACACTTTCTCCATGGCTTGGTGTAGGACTAGAGATATGAAGCTGAGGATCTAGGGAGAAGAAGAGAAAGGCTGATGGCGATGGTGTGTATGGGAGGGCATTTTTCTGTGTAGTTAGCTCTTAAGCTTCTGTTTGCACCAGTGTGCCCCCTTCCTCCTCTCCAACTCTACACAGATGTCTATGCTACTTTAATGGAAGCATCAATAAATGATGACGTTTCTCAGAAGCAATCACATCAAAGAGTTCACTTCCAGCTACGGGATGCATGCAAGATGCCCTGGCACACTTAAGCGCTCCAGGAAGCTAGCATGGCAGCTTTCCCTCAGTGTATTAACATTACTTCCAGTTGGTGGGTAAGTAACCAATTAACACAATGCAATACAAAACAACAAGCAATGTCATGACAACCGGCACTCACAGTGTGCTCATCGCTTGTATAGGATACCATGACAGCATGTTGAAAAGGGGAGCATGTTGTCATACTTCTACAGGATTTACCATGCTAGAATTAGCCTTTTCCTGATGGAGGCTTTTAAGCCCATCAGGGACATATTTTTAGTAATTTCTCTCTAAACAAAAATGGTCACTAGATGTGACGCTCACCAGAGGAGATGCACAAAGCACGTCTTCATGCATTTTGCATTGCCAGCGGAGTATCATTCCAGTGTCATTGGCTTAAGTGGGACAGATGGTCCAATGACGGCAACAGGAGTTCTGCCTTGCAATAATCTGCTGCCATCAACAGATCCCACTTAATAGCCAAATCCGAATGACCACTGTTGACAATGATCTCAAAAACGAAAGGACATTTCGGTTTTTGGTTTTGATCCAAATTACTGAAATGTAATCAAAGCTACAGTTGGCTTTTATTTAAGGGGTTTTTTGTGTTTGTAAAAACAAATGCTCTAAGCAATTTACCACTTTTAAAGCAAAGATGAGCTCAAGCCTAAACAGGATTTACAATATCTATGACTATATGCACTGGTCAGTCTGTGTTGAACAGAGAGCTCACTGATATCTCAATCATGAGTGAAATTAGCGCGGTGGGAGCAGGTGTCAGGGCGAGGTCCATACTGAGAGGAGGCTGATGAGGCAGGGGGATGGTGAGGCCCCATGAACCTCTATCACTGGGCTGCTCCCAACTTGGCGGCCAAGACCCTTTGATCTATGAGTGGATGACTCCCATTACCCGTCTTCATACTTCGAGCGGAATGGGGTTGTTTCAAATGGGCCTTTGGGGGATTGGAGGGTGGAGTCATCTCCTCATTTAGATGGAGGGAGGAGATTGGTATGTGTAGAGTTGCCCGTACGAAAAGCATGATCATCTACAACACTCTTGACAGGCACTTGAACGAAGATGAAAACAGCGGAAACATCTCTGCAATCCTAGAAACATACATGAAAAAGCAGTAGAGGAGTTTGTGCTGTGATGAGAGGGCCAGCTTTCCCTTCTGCCAAATAAATGCGGCCCTACTGTGGCGGCCTTTGGTCGATTATCTATTGGCAGGCGCCTGGATGGGGCAGCCACCTGCTCCTAACTATCACTCTGATGTGAGATACTGACACAAAATAGCTTGGAAATGATGATTCAGCGCATAAAATTCCAATCAGCACATTTTTCAGCACAATAACACAGCTCTTGTCATCTATCCTGGCTGTTTACAAGCTATGATTGTGAGAAAACTGTTTTTTTTTTTAAACATACAGAGTTTTATCAGCTGACTAGAGATCTCCAAAAGCCTCAGGCTCAGTTGCATCCCCAGGAAGCGTAGCTTTCGGCTACGGCCTATTCTTATCTCCTGGGTACATTGTACTTAAATGGTTACACTCAGGACACAATTTCCATCCCTCAGCTTCATTTCTAATCTTAAACTGTCTAATGTGGTCTTATTTTGTCTGACCCCTTGTACCCACACAGCTGTAATCCCCTCACACTCCCATCACTTCATTCTCATGGATGCATATTGGCAGCACTGCACCAATCACTTGCACACACATTTAGCATTTAGAACAGATGCCTTGCAGCACAGCTTGAGAGTCCAGATACACCCGGCTTTGCCACAATCCCTTTCTCACACACTGCTTTCACTTTGACCTGTATTTACAAAAAAAGTTTTTGTACTAGAAAAAAAGGTAAAGTTTCCCCTTTTTCTTCTCAACAAAAAGAACATATTCTGAAGGACAGACGGAAGTATATTTTTATGTTCATTTCATGTTTGGTTTCTAATCTAATTATTTCCCAAAGGAAATTATGACTAAAAACAGTAACACTGATATTAGATAAGAAGATCATAGACACTTTTGTATGTGAATAATGAGGACTTTCATTCTTTGGTCTCCAGTGGATTGCCAGAACAAAATAACACCTCCTACGTTTTATCAACAACTCTTCAACAACATTTTGCAAATAAGCCATCTCTCGACCAGTTAAGAGTAAGTGAGCCATGAGATGCATTAAACACAACCGGCCAAGAGGGCACTGAATGAACACAGTGATCCAATCAGCAGAGGAAGGAACACAATAGGATAAACCAAGTAAAAGTGCACTATTTTCTTAGTGGATAATGTTTTGTGTTTAAAAAATGACAGAGCGTATTTCAAACAACACATTTTATCTTCCGGCCTGAGTGCAGAGAAGGATATGTGTGGGAGGTTTAGGCAAGAGAATATCTCTCCAGAGGGATTAGAGTAATGATAAACTCTCCACCGGCAGCAAACTCTAAACCCTTCATTACTGTCAAAACACGGGAAAACACATGCACATACACTAACAGGTATGGACAGCAACATGGACAGATATACACAGACACTGTAACGCACACATTCTGTGTAGCAGACAGCTCCAAACAAACACCGAGTCAATACAAAGAAAGACAAGGGGCAACAAAGATATGCAGAAACATGGGCTAACAAGAAGATGGATGCACGCACACACACACACACACACACACACACACACACACACACACACACGCAGACCCCGGAAAGATAGTTCTTATAGCTCCTGAATATTCTACCACGTTCAGTCAATCTGCATTGGGCGGAACATCTCCCCGCACTGTGTCTCCACTCTTCTGGAACAAAAACTAAACCGAGCCAAGGGCACCTCCAGGACTGCTTTGGCCAGCAATTTCTACCCAATTCTCAGATCACCTCCCCAGTGACCGCCTGTCTGACATTCACACATACGCCGAGCTAATGACAGCCTTACAGCCACCCAACTGTATAAATGCCATGGGCGGAAAGAAATATGTCTCCCTCCATGGTCACCAGTGTTCCTGTGTGGGAGCGTAGGATCAGGCTGGCATCAGAAAGCAGCAAGCAAAGCAGACTTTGACCACAGGGAGTTGGGGATAATGTCAGTCAACAGTTTGGAAAGGTTGAGTAACTTTTTGGGAAACGCATCATAATAAACTGCAAGAACGACAGCATGTATCGAAGGAAGTGGGTAACTGGTTCATCTAGTCCAGGGGTCTTCAACGTTTTTCAGGTCAAGGACCCCCAAACTGGAGGCATGAAGAGGTCCGTGTGACCCTTCTCCTTTCCTCCACTCTGTCTCTGACTGTAGGTGTGTGTGTGTCGCCGCCCTTCGTGAAGTACAGCGGAGGACAAAAATTGTAATAAAAAAAATATACTTACATTTATTGATTTATTTTTAAATTGATTTATCTACAAACAATTGTGCGACCCCCCTGCAGTACCTCCGCGGACCCCCTAGGGGTCGCGGACCCCCTGTTGAAGACCTATGATCTAGTCTAATCTAGTCTTAATTAATGTAAATGACCCCTACCTAATCTTTTCTAACTAGATCTAGTTACAAAACTGGCAGCTACGAAACTTGTTGTGGGTTCCTCCAGGCGGAGTCGGGTCTAACAACATCATTAAGTTGCATCATGGGAAGTGGTTCCAGCTGTTTTTGGATCTTGTCTCATAGTCAGAATATCCTTTGCTGCAATAATTTTGGCCACTTTATTTTCTCTCTTGCAAGTCATCGAATTTTATAGTTGTTCGATATCAAATCACTTAAAACTCTATCTAAATCTAAATCTTACAAGTCTTTTAATATTTTTAAGGTCAGGCCATTTGTGCCCATTTGACCCCATTAGCAGAGTTTTTATTCATGCATGTATTTATTTGCATGATATGTTATTGCATTACATTATTATCTGTTTCTTTCTATTGGGGGAGTTTTACAGTGTATTTAAAGTGCATTGTGCATCAGAAACTACAATGAGACAAATGATAAAATATACTAAACAGAAGCTGATTCATTTACCAGTGGTGGCTCTTATCCAAAGAACCTTGCAGCAAAAGGAGAGCGTAGAAGTTAAGCATGAATGCTACACTAACCTCTTTTGTCAGTGTTAATTACTTTATTGATTCCTGTAGGTAAATTCTCATTCTGCTTTCTTGTCCTTCCTTTCTCTGTGGAGTTTGCTACAAAACGGCTCCCTAGGCCTGAACCTGTACATTTCAGCAGAGTGTTACAGAAGCTGCTTTCTGATATAGACGCCTGAATCTTGTCTCTACGAGGCCAAACTGCCCTCCCACACATTACATTACATCCTTCATATAGCCCAATACTCCAGTGTATCGTATAGTCAACGGCAGCTGGAAAGTGTAGCCCGTACATGTGTTACACACACACAATCATGCAGGATAACAAACTCACATGCACACATAGTCTCCCCTGTCTTCCTCCCTCCTTCACACACACACACACATCGTGTTGCTGTAATATAAATGAGTCTCTTCCATGCCGTTACACTTCAGTGTCGCTGCAGTCAGGGACATAATCACCACAACATACACAGAAACACCTCACTGGCAGTGTTCAAACAGTCTGAGCAAGACGATGCTTCTGACAGGGTTCACTTACACACACACCGATACAATTAGAGGGGAATCTTGCTCTGCAGCTGAGAGGATGCTTCTAGAAATTGTGTTGTTTGCACTTAGAATGAGTTTGGTCCATTCGCTTGTATCCAGAGAGGGAGAGAGGGTTAGTGTATGTGTGTTGGGGGAAGGGAGAGCTTCTGGGTGTGGCCCCTGTGCCTATTTAAACAGAGACTGATAGATATCTGGATGTCTAGTTATTAAAAACTGTGGGGGAATTACTAATGATGTGGCGTGGCTGAGTATCAACTGGCACCAGGACACAAGAGGGGCTTTTCTGCCTCTCTAGTATGCCCGTCCCTGAGGTCCACCTCTCCTAATGCCATGCAATGTAGCGCTGACAGCTACCTTCAAAAGCATCAGCAGGGGTGCGCTAAACAGCAATGCCCCCCCCCACTGTTCACTGCTATCCTCTTTTTTTTTAGACACAAAAAAACATACTGTGGCAGACAGAGATACAAAGATATAGTCAAAAAAAACCCACAACTGCTTAACCACGCAAATGCACATTTGTATACTGTGAATTACACTGTCCCTCTGCTTCTTCTCTTTCAGCAGCTACCCCTCCTCCTGCCTCCACCCAGCACCCAGAGATAACAGCCTTCCCTTCGGGCAGGCAGGCAGGCAGTGGAGGGGACAGCCATGGATGTGTTCTGCCTGCTATCTAATGAGCGTCGGAATGTCACCGTAGGGCTGTCTGCTGGTCCCAGCCAGCCAAGCATCCATACATGTGGAATCAGCACAGTCTATCAAACAGCTGGCAGACAGCTCTGCTCCCCGCTTCTCTTCTCTCCTTTCATTCTCGTTATTTTTCTATCTCAGCTTCTTTCTCTCTATCTGTGTCTTTCTGCATCTCTACAGTATGTCTATTTCTGAACACAAACAAACAGAGGCCCAGGTCTGCTTTGCCGGTACGCCTCTCCCAGCCTCCCCCTCACCCAACATCATTGCCTTAACATAGACATCCCAAATGAAGGATGGAGGCAAGCTCTGCCATAAATAACGCGACGCCTTCTCCGCCCGGGTTACTGGATGTACTTAGCAAAGATAATGCAGGGAAATAAGAGAGCGTAATGACGGAGAGGTGCCAGTCGTGGAACAGTCATGTTTTTCATTTTGTGACAAAAGCTGTGGGAGCTTCTTTCTATAACTCTCTTTGTTTCTCTCATTCTCTCGCTCTCTCTCTCTCTCGCTCTCTCCAATTCTTCCTTGTAGTCTCCCTCCCTCCCTCTCGCTACCTGCCTGTGTAGAGCACTTCTGAGTGTTGTCTACACAGAGGACATCAAATGGCCTGCCTTCACAGAGTTGCTGGAGTTGCTGCTCCATGCAGAAGTGCTGCTGTCTCAGCAGCTGTGCGGGGAGATTAAAAGATATCAGGAAGGAGGAGGGGAGAGGAAAAATGTCGACAAATGATTGTGGTGTTTCTCTGTCCCAAAACAACATTGTCACTTCGGTGCATTATGTGATCCGTGTTGATATCCTCCTTGTGAAGATTTGAATGTTGCAACATCTTTGGTTTTGCCACTGATCTGGGGAGCCAAAAGCAATTTCCCCTGTTGCTACTTTTGGCTGGGTTATGATAGACATCTCCATCCCTGTGATGCGGCTGTTAACGGTCTCATTTGGATTGTAATGAGAGTCTGACATCAAATGACAGAGATGTAACAGTGGCAAAACAGCGCATAAAAAAGTCAAGCACGAACGGAGCTTTGACAACTCCATTTTGCACAGTGCCATTCACTAAATGCTATCGATAACATATTTAGCCTACACTACTTCCGTACAACTGACAACAGGGACATCTGACTCACTCTGCTCCCCATTCATATTTTGGTTACATAGAAAGTACTTAGACTGCTTTAACACTCCAGAAGATCACCATTGGATAAATTCTAGCGAGGGGCCCATTCACTCACTTTATACATCTCTGTGAACGCAGGGTTTTGTCCCTGCCTAATCTGATTATGCTAAATCTGTCCATGATTCTTTGCATGATTCGCCCATCTCTCCCCCTCTGCTCGCCCTGCTCACCCCACGTTTTCATGAAGACCTAACATTGCCTATTGTTCAGGCAGGTGGCAGTCTGAGGGCCCCCAAGCTAAGTCCCGTTATAGAAGAAAACTGCAAATCCATGGCATGCTGCTGCTGACAGTCTCAACACCGTTGTGCTATGGACAGTAATAATCAAGAGCTACAGTATTAGCAGATTATCTGAGATTTCACATCAGGCACTAAAGGAGCTCATCTGTGGTTTAAGGGGCTGCATCCTGTTAGTCTTACAAGTTGTTTAAACAAAATATAAAAAAAGACAGCAGTGTTGGTAATTACTTTTCATCAGAAGCAGTTTGGGCAGATTTGCTTCCCATGCAGAGCACTTCATCTGGACACATGTTATCTTCCATCTATGGACAATAATACAAGGAGTGTGTGTTACTGTACCTTGGAAGTGGAAAGCTCTAGACTCGCTGTGGAAGCCCTGGACCTGAGTAACTCCATCAAAGCCTTCTCCAAGCGTTAGTTCATCAAACACGCTGATGCGCAGGGCCGGGTCCACCCCAAAACCTACAACTAATTTGAAAACACAGATAACAAGATTGTTATTGTTATTGGTAGGCAAGGACACCTGTGATGCTATAATAAAAAAATCCCCTGCTAGTGTCCGAGATGTGAGGTTACTGTGTTGTGTACACGCTGCTTGATCAAGTAGGTCTGATTATTTCTGAGAAGCATATGGCAAATTATTCAAAACAACCCATACATTCATTATCTGTATCTTATCTTATCGGCTACATGTTGCAAGAGAAGGTTACTGTACAATCAGTGGCAGCCCTGTGTCCTACCTGAGGAGGTGCAAAATATGCCGAGAATCAGAAATAGCTGTAATAATCCCATGGTGAATGTATAAAAAAAAATTAGTCCATGTTTTGTCCACTTCCGAGAGACAGTGTTGTTCAATCACATGCGAACGATGTATCACCCTCGCGCAGAAGGCTATTACCAATCCCAAATGCTGAGCGGAGGCATCATCACAACTTTAGATGCCCAGTGATGCAAAATGCTAATCCGGATAGGAGAAAAAACTGTAACAGTGTACAAATTATTCCATGTAACGTAAGGTCTGCTCCATCAGCACCATCCGCGGCACAGGTGGGTAACAGAGGGATGCACAAAACGAGTTGCCGCTGCCTCACCAGCTGAACAGACGCTCCTACAGCAGCGTGAATGAGCGCTGCGGCCGCTGAAGGAGGAGTGGAGAGAGAAGAGGGGGAGGGAGGGAGGGGGGGGAACCTGTCGAGGAGTGAGAGAGAGAGGAAAAGAGAAAGAGGGACAATGAAGCCCCCTTGTGGCCTGAGGTGAGAAAACCCTTGATGAATCCAAAATAGACTACCCGTGTTGCAACTACGTCTGTTGTGAAGAGAAGAACATGTCTACAGTGCTCCGAAAGCATAAGTAAAATACATATTTCAATTCCAGATAATGCTGAAAGTGTGCAATGCATTGCAGCACAGCAGGACATGCAAACGTGTGCCGTTTGTATGCAGGAAAAACATACAGTATAATCCAACATGTATGAATAATTAAGTTTCCAATAATGAAAGATGAAACATATTTACCTGGGTTTAAATTAAGTAGTTATTTCTATATACTTCCTGTGGAAATTAACAATTACTAATAATAAGGAGGACACAAACTTAACAACTTAAAATAACTGTTTCTATTTCCCTATGGTTCGCACCAAAGTACAGAGATATTCCAGTAACACTTCAATCATTTATTAAGAAACATGGGACCTAAAAGATAAATAAAGCTTTAGCATAATTGTATTATATTTAGAGCAACGGAAAACTTTGTTTGAAGTTTGAATCCATGACTACAAAGTTACATTCAGACATGTTATAGACAAGGCAGAGGTTATGAAGGCACCGCAGGAGAGGTGTTATTAATAACATTATGTGCGGCTGCATACCATGTAGGTTCACCAGCTTCAAGGCCTGCCGGCTCGTTGGCATGGCTAACTGGGATTCTTACATGGAATGGAGCTATCATTGATGATATTGGTTACACATGTGCTTCACACGCTATGACAAATTAAAACATCTGCCATTAAATAATGTTGTGATGTAGTAAGGAGGGTCCACTCGCAGGACACTGACACTGAGGTGGGTGAAGTTTAACAGGTTTAAACTTGGAGCTCCTGCTTGTGAGTTCAAACCTAGTCTACCACACAAACTAGTTATTACATAGAGATGAGTTTTTACTGAAATGTTCACACCCGGTAACTGCCAGGTGTAACTGAAACTCAAAGCTTGCCAAACTGAAGATGAACGGATGTAATATTAAATAGTGTCGACATATTAGACACGTCATTAAAAGAAATCTCTTTTAAAATTGCATTAAAAACATTACCCACAATATACCTAAAATAGCTAATTGTTATTCTAATACTAGTAAACTAGTGTTTAATAACCTTATAACATAAATAGATTAGTGCAAACTGTGTATTTTCCTCTCACTTTGAACTAATCAACCACAAGTTATGAAATAAACAACATATTTCTATTTGCATTATTTATCCGTCTATTATGTAAATGACTTAGCACAAGAAAACAAGCAGGCCGATCCGAGCGTAATGATTGATGACATGAACTTTAGTATTGTGTTAAATGCTCATGAGAGTGTTATGGTTGCAGAGACAGAGATTAATTTACAACAAATATTAAAGATTTATGACGTAGTAAATGGAGACCTGCTTAGTAATGTGCAGAGCGACCATATCATTCAGTTGGGGTCAATGTCTTTAAAGTACACCAGTACTTGGTTTTGTTTTTAATGTAACAAAATGAGCTTCACAGAGGTAAACACTGGCAGTGTTGGAGTCAGTAGGAAGAGTGTTAGGGCCTGTGATGAATAAAATGAAATTACCCAGCTGACCTTGGTTTTTAAACATTTTTAAAACTTTATGATTCAATGGTGCTCAATCTTATTTTATGCAGCAGGAGTGTGGGGTTTTAAGGAAGCCCCTGACAGTAATGCTATTCAGAGTTGAGCCGCGAGGTGCTTTCTTGGGGTGCATAAATATACTGCAAAGCGAGCTATTGATGGGGACATGAGATGGGAGTCTTTTAAAGCAGAAATATGAAAAGCCTTGTGCAGTTGCCAGAACAGAGGCTGAGCGAAAAAATATTTAATTGGGATCGAGCACTAAGTTATCCTCGGTCAAGAGAGGCCACTGCAATATTTTATCTCTCTTATTTACATGGTATTCATATATATATATATATATATATATATATATATATATATATATATATATATATATATATATATATATATATAGTTTAGAGTTACATTGAACGGTAAAAGATAAATTATATATAATAATATTATTTTTTGATATTTGTCCTTTTCTTCTAGTGATACTACGTGACCACTATAAAAGTCAAAGCATATCAAATGGTCCAGACGTACTACAAGCATCTGGATTTGCTGTTTCTTGAAGACTTTCCAGCTTTCATCCAAAGAAGCTTCATCTGTCCGACTGACAGGTGGAGTCTCTAAACATTTAAACTTCTTTAGTGTCTTTACCTTGATGTAACATGAGGTCACAGAAGTTGTCAAAGTCAAATGGCAATCACGATAGTCTTGGGTCGAATGAATTTCAGTGTAACTCGCTGTGAAATAGCCTGGGAAGAAAAGTCTGTTCAGAACGGGTTGTTCCAGTTAGATGTCCTCCTTCACTTCTCTTTCAAACCATCTGTCTTATCTGTCCTCATATGAAGCACAGAGGTCGATACAGAAATACCAACTGTCTCAAAGCATTAGGTTTACCAGTGTGCCATAAATGCTTAAATTGTCCTATAATCAGAGTTATGACCTCCTGTACGCATGCAGTTTTGTTATTTCAATTAGTGAAGTCATCCAGTAAAGTTGGATTTCGGCAGGTGGTATGAAAATGAATTAAAATGGCATGCTTGGCTGTCTGTGTGCCTTGTTAATGCCTTTTTACAGAGCGCAGATGCTTTGTGCTTTGAATACTTGTTTATGCGTCCTGCATCTTCTTCATCCATGGGACCAATTACCATTTTGAAACATAACCGTTTTATCATCAGCCATGCCATGCTAGTGATGATTTTTTTTTTTTTCTAATAAAAAAAAAAAAAAGAGGATAAACAGTTACATTTTCCATGAATGCTAATACATTTCCAGCCAGATGGACATAAATCAAAGCCTTTTCTGGTAATGGCCTGTTCAGAGGCAATCCCAAATCAACAACAAACCTCAGCCAATCCCTGGATCGCTGGGAAAGTCTTTTGTTGGCTGTGTTGGTCTGTTGAAGTCGGTTAACAAGCGATGGCCAGCAGATATGATTATAGGCACAATTCTACATCCTGTGTTAGACTCTGCTCCTTCCCAAGGACTCCAGCTTAACTCCAACTTAGTTTTCATATCAATCCTCCCCTTCCTTTCCATCTAGTTAACTCTCATGCCAATAACATGTTTTGTTTTAATTATGATTCACGCATAGTGGATGTGTTCTTTTTCTTCCATCTCCAAGTCTTGCTCATAGGTCCACTGTGTGAAGCTAATAGGTGTTGTCAATAAAACAAAGGCAGGCAATGAGTCTACAGTGGCAGTGTGTCACATCTGCTGCGTGAGAGGGCCGCTCCAACCCTCCATTTATTATTAATAATACTAGATTTCTTCTGGGTACAGACACAGGAAATGTAATTACTTTGTATTGCCCACAAGTTGCCATTTTCAAAAGTGCCATCAGGAAAATAAGAATCATTAAAGCGTGTGCCCGGCCAAGACTGAAAAGTAATAAACGCACACAGTAGGAACACATGCCTACATTTCTGCTGTGTGAACACACACACACACACACACACACACACACACACACACACACACACACACACACACACACACACACACACACACACACACTCTGAATCTCTCAGGTCAAGGGCAGTGGAACAGTGGAAGTCCTCTCTCTAAAAGATCCAGATGGGTGATGCATTACAAAGCTCTCAGAGGCTTATTCACTTTGGCCATGACAGCACCATATAGACACACTAATGCCACAGACAAAATGGAATGGCTCGCGGTAGCTGTGACAGGATTTGAATGAACGGGCCTCCTGCTCCCCTAAGACTCTCCTGGGATTCATTTGTTGCATAATTCCATGTCATATTGACCTTGCCTGTCTTTGAAATCAAACATTCATGAGTCATATTAAAAAAACTGTATATGCTGTAATGATTCATTACATGTCTGCTCACTGATATTCATTCAGCTCAATAAGGTTTGTTTCTATTTATTTCCGCCACTTTGACAGGATTCATTTAAGCAGAAAAAGCAAGAACGGAAACAGCACGACAAGTTTAAACTCATAGAACGACTAAATGGTAAGCAATACACAGACTGCCAACAACTGCATTAAGAATGTTTCACAATATAAGTGTGTGGGGGGGGGGGGGGGGGGGGGGGAATAAAACTAAATATATGAATAAAAAAATAAAGATTTGCAGAAACAATATAAAACAAAAGCTAGAAAAATATTACTTTATGCCACTGAAATACAGGTTTTCCTTCTCTCAGTGCCATCTTGTGTGCATGGCAGTGAATTGCAGTGAACAACAGCGAAGCAGTACTGAGGCACAACAGACAGTGTCGCCCTTGGACCACGCCAGGGCTAAATACTTGATGACCTGAGATACGGGCAACACAAAGTAACGGCAGGAACAAGGTAGAGAGTGAGAGAACTAAAGGACAGAGACTATGTCCTCCAGAACTTCCCTCTAAGGTTAAACAATGTGTTGTCCAGATCTTTACCCTGAAGGTAAGGACATCTCCGGTTTTAAATGACAGAGCATATGTGTCAATGCAGAAGAACAAAAAGGTGAAACATTATTCATTTAATATTGCAGGGTTATGTGGCCTTTTCATATGTTAAGTTATGACTTTGTGTATTATTGTGTGCTTTGCTTGCAAGCAGTTTACAAATGACGGCGGAGCAATAAAGTTGCAGCTTTCTGGAGCTCATGTTGTGCAGCTTTTATTAACTGTGTCATAAAGATATTGAGACCAAAGTTTAACAGTGTTTCAATCAATCATTTTGTTAATTTAAATAATGTATCTGTAGCCTATAGTCAAGGACAACGAATAACGATTAAAGAAATGTTATGTTGGTCAAAGAGCAAATAAATGAATAAAAAACAAACAAACAAAAGATATCTAGCTAAGTGTGATCATCTTGACTTTAACATGCTCCAGAGACCATATGCAGACGTACTTTTTTGTTTTTCTTAACTTTACTACCACACAACCCCCCAAAAGCGAGTGGGAAGGCTTACGTCATTGTTTTGCAAAAGCTCCATTTTGTTCACACACACTAAAAGAACAAGCTGGCATTTTAACAATTATCCACTCATGCTGAGCGTCATGTTGAGGTTCCCTTTTTGAATGAGAAAAACACCAGCTTAGCACGGACAGAGGGCTGAAACTGAATTAAAAAGATGTTTTTTAAACGTAACCGGCTTAATATGGACATACTCTTAATCGAAGCATGGTTATACGTATGTTGATCTTTTATAGACTGTCCACGCAGTGCAGTTGCTCAACACAGCCACTCCCATTCCCCCTGGATCCCATTGTGAATGTGTGCAGTGAGCTGGCTCATTGGGCCCTCATGGTGAATGGCCAGCAGCCATTCACTCAGCATACAGAAGCTCATTAGAACTCTATAGACACACAATTGTGAGGCTCACATTAGAAACTTCCTCCTCTGAGGCACAGACACCGCACACAAAGTGCCAGTTTGCTGCTAAGCTAAGCGCATTGTCTTCCTGATTCATAGAGCTTGGCCCTCCATTCACGATATTAAGTTCGAGTGGTGGAATATCAATTGCGTGTGCAATGGGCCGGTATCTTTTTAAGAGCTTTAGTGGGGTTAAAGAAGAGAGAAAAGGGATCTCAGCAAGTCTGCAGAGTGCTAGCTTTCAACAGGGCCATTGTGAGGATTCTGAATGAAAGGACCCCTGTTTTTTTTCCCTCCTTTTCTAAAAAGAGATGGACATCAAATAAATTCACATGAACTTGCTTCAGGGTGTTTCCAAGACCTACTGTTTAAGAATAGCCTAATTATACCTCCCTTTCCTGGAGAGCTCTATTGGAATTTGGCTAATTGCGAAGTGGTGAATCTTAATGATGATACGCTCTTAGCGACGCCTTTTAAAATCCGCACGGAAGTCGTGTGAGATCGGTTCTACCTAAAAATGAACGATGAACACGGAGAAATATATGATTCTAACAGGAATAAATGATGCTTTCCGGGAGCGTTGTTACATTTGAGGAGCTCGTAAGAACTTTTCAAATTGCTACACATTCTTATTCATCGCTGAAAGGTTAATTAAAGTGGAAAGAGAGGGTGGCTATGAGAATAAACTAAACAAATATCCTCAATGTTATCACATAAAAACATACCTCGACCACAATCAGCCTCTTTTCAAAGTGTAAATAAATACAGTTAATAAAAGCACAAACAGCTGGGTTCCCCTCTGTTTTCTGTCATATAAACAAATGACTCTCCACCAAACAAAAAGCCCTGGGGGACTATCACAGCCACTGGTCTATGTGGAGCGTGTTAACACACACTCACTACACAAAAGTAGATAGTGCACAGACTTGCTAACACTCATCATGTGACAGAGCGCTATGCCTTCTCCACCAGTCTGAGGAATAAAACCTCAAATTTGATTACAAGCAACCTTTGGCTCCCTGGCCGTCACACAATAGGCCGAGCTGTCTGGGCCAATTTCCATGCTCAGCATGAGGTATCTACACGCGCAGACTGGAGCTCGCTGCCATCAGACCCCCCCCCCGACCAGTGTGGATATGCCTGTTTACTGTGCCTAAACTCTGGGTCTGTCGCCCCTCTTGTTGGACTTTCTATTATGATGCTGAGGATCATTAGTTGCGGTGTGAAAGGTTACACAAACTTTTCATTGGACGTGTTTGTACCAAAACATCCTACATGCAAATATGTGTGTTTGTGTGACCATTTTTATTTTACAGTTGCGACCCTCAAATATGCAGCACATGCTCCCACGACTCTGACGACTGGCACTGAATACATGGACCTCTCAATGCTGACATAGACAGACTCCTACCAGGACTTATACCCCTCCTAAAATGTAAAATAAAGGATTTGACTTTCACATAAACTGTCCTGTTACAATATAGAAACGTTATTTTTTCATGTCAAAACTGTCATTCTGTGAGTGTTATGTGAAATATTCACTTCATTCTTATAGAAGTGTTAAATGGAAGTATTAATACAATTCCTATTTTGAAATTCTACACAATAGAAAAAAGCCAACAACCTTTGAAAAATTCAAAACCAAAACTAAATTGATTAAGAAATGAAACATTTATAAACTGGCAGGGCACTTCTTGCACTTTGCTCATGTTTGAGGAGAAAATGTCTTAAATTGTGATTACTTTATGCCTTCAAACCCATATTTATCCACACTAACGTGACCTGTTTTTGGATGATTTTGCACAAAAAAACCTCACAGAGCAATGTTTCTGCAATGAAACTGAAAAAAAGCACATTGCAAATGAACTGCTCAGGGGTTTGAATGAGGCACAATGGGAGGCTGGAGAAAAGAGAAAACTATTTACTACTGGAGAAGACTGTTTGGTGCATGTTAAACTTTGGCCAGCAGTTCATTGTCTCTGGTGTCTATCATTTAATAGGCTAGTTGACATAATGAATGAGCCAGACCCACCTTCTGCCACTCCAGAAAGGCCCCAGCGTTATCTGAATTGAGAAACACATTAGAGCCTCTCAGCCAATCACGACACAGCCCCGTAGCAAAGTGCAGGCCCGAAAGAGGAAGAGCAGAGAACTTTTGTTTTCCTCAGAGTTTAATGAAGTTGGCCTGGTCACTCAAGAAGGGATTAAAGGAGAATTTAGTGTCACTGAGCTGTGACTGCTGAAGAGGGAACTCAAGTGTTCGGGTCACTGTGTGAACAGGATGGTCTCAGTTCAGAGCTGCACCAGGAGGAATATGGCTGGCTCTCCTCCTGCTTTACCGGGCTTCGGGAACTCTGGAAAGTGTTTTCTTATTGACAATCTGCTGCAGTCACAGACACCTTCAGCCCACCCAGAAGGGACAGCAGGTGGACACCTGAGACGAGCAGCCTGTGAGTGTCCGAGGAGAACCTGGGGCTGTGAGCATGGAGTCTACCAAAGCCAGGCCCACAGTCCCCAGCAGGGGAAAGACTATAGAGGACCACTTCTGCCACACTCAGGTAAAGAGATTTCTTATTCCAGCAGACTTTAAACAAATGTAATATATTTAGATTATGTCAAGGATTTTAAATATGTGAAGCTAAAAAGTTACAAATTCACTAAATGAGAGGCATTTATTTCTTCCATAAGTATTTTATTTCTTCTTTCTAACCTGTTATATTCATGTAAAGGATTTAAATTGTCAAGTTGCACAAGTTCTCTATTTTTAGGCTGGAAAATATTCATAATCTAGGTAGATTGTTTCCATCCTTGTAAGAGATAAGTGTGGCGTGAGTCACTGACACACTGACATTTCTTTTTACTTGTATAAAGATATTTAAATTATTTCAATTTCCCTAGCACTTATTATTGTGTGCTACAAAAGTAAAGAACAACTCAAAGGCCTATTTATAACTTAAACTATGAACTATTTTCAGATGATAATTATAGGTCTGTGTAAACCGTTTACGTGCTTGATAGGGAAGTCCCACTCACTTTGTGACTTTTGAAATAATTGAGCACTACAAAATGTAACATTTGACATTTAATATAAAATATAAAACACAATTTATTAAAACAAATAAGTAACAAATAACATTTTATAACTTTTATATTTCATAAAAGATTTAATAACCTCCTTTTAGGCTTAATAAGAATAATTAACTGTAAAATAAGATACATCAAATGTTTAAAATTCTTAATAATAAAACTCTGCAATAATATGAAAGTTCTCGTTATGGTGTGTTCATTAATAGAGAGAAATTATTATTATTCGCAATTCATTTTTCAAGCTGAATTAGCGAATAGCTTCTGTCTCTTAGATAACGTGGGTTTTTTAAATGAAATGTAGCCGTTAAAACATCTAAATATCAAAAAGGAATGCTGTAAAAATGAAGATTACGTAGGCAGCACTCAAAATGCCTTCAGAAGTGGGTGTTGCTCCAGATATAATCCCGTGTGGATCATATCTGTCTCACCTAGTTACTACATGAACATATCTGACTGTTCCTATCTCTCTTTGCAGGTGTACTGAGCAGTGTTTTCCTGCGGAGCCCACAGTATCTGCTGGCATGCTGTGGTGGGTCCAGCCCCCCTCCTGTCTTCTCCAGTGAGTGTTTTATGCCTCATCAGCAATGCCTCAGCTACTCTCTAAGCATTAGCAGCAGGGTCTCCCATGCTTTCCGCTGCTAATTACTGATGCAATGCCAAAGAGCTAATTCTCCGCTCAACTCTGCACGGCTCTATTCATAACCATTCACGGCTGTTTAGGATAGGGAAGAGGGGTGGGTTGCAAGGCTTTTAAGAGTCCCTGGGGCCCCCTGTTTTGTACTTGCAAATGCACACCTTTTTTTTTTTTACTAGTGAAAATATGCAGCGCTAATACACATCTTGTCTTCTGTCATATTAAGATTATAATAACCAGGTGTAAATTCCTACTGCTGAATAAGGCACATTGTTTTAAAGCGTAGAACTCCCTCAACAATAAGTTTGGTTGTGGATCCTAACAGATTCAAGTTTAATTTCTAGGCTGCATGGAATTAAAAAAACATCCAGAAAAACTGTAACCTGAAATGTTTAAAATTTCTCTGAATAGTGTTTAAAATGTTTCAGTACTAGAGTTAGAGTACTAGAGCTATATCACAATCGAGTAGTATTAATTAAGACAAGCAGCGGTCTTCTTTTGGTACTATCCCACAGCAAGTGGAAGTTATTAGTTTCTGCAACCACTGATGCCTGTCAAATGTATATGGAAAATAGCACAAATCAGAAAGCCCGCATCCCACATGTCCCTGAAGTCCTCTTAGTAGGTTGACACTTTCCCACAGTGCCCAGCAACTCAACAATGCAAAGTCTGGCCGTGACCAATTGGCACTTTCACTCCACCATCCACACGCGACCTCACTGCAATTTTTCACTGCAGCAATGAACTCCACTGAGCACAAAACACTCGTCCATTTCTCTACAGAAGAGGGCTGAACCAGGAACATCCCCCGGCCATTGTGTGGCTAAAGAGCTTGGTCCGCCAACCCCCCTCCTTTCTCCTGTCCTTCAACTCTCATTCCTGCCCATTTGAGACTTCTTGACTAGGACATAAAGCATTCAATGAAAGTGACTTTTATAGACTTATTCGAGCTCATCTTCACATACAAACTGGCTTCATACCTGCAAGTGAAAAGATTTAGTGTTGGGCCACTGAACCATCGAGTAATGGCATTTCCATTGAACAGCTCTATTGTTGGTGTCCTACAGGGCTCTATAGTTGGCCCACTAGGGTAGACACACACGTTGCCCAGGAATGACCTGGTAATCAGCTATTTAAGTGAAAGCCATTGAGTCCCAATAGAGAAGTGAGAAGCATGTCTAAACCTGTTATGTGCTCCCTAGAGGTGGTCTATGCGCAGATTTGTCGTACAGATTAAAAAGGCAACATTGAATAGATCGGATAAATTGTTCCACTTGACTTTTGTTGTGCGTGCACCTGTGAGTGAAGTAGCGTGGGATTGCTCCTCACAGTTCACCAAATCCCTTTTTTCTCAGTTGAAGTGGCTTTCTATTCTCTTTAGTCACCCCCAGTTTGTTAAATTGGACAAATAGAAAAAGAGAAATCAAAAGTGAGTGTGACAAAAACAGGCATGATCTAGAGTAGAAAAGGTAGGACATGAGGTATGGTTGATAAAGTGTGCATATTTGATTGTGGAGAGGATTGGATTCTTTTGTCTTTGAATCAAAATGATCTATATCCTGAAACACTTGTGAAAATAGTCCAATATGTGGTTTTATCTCAAGCTCTGTATTCCCCTGGATGCTACTTGTACCCTGGTTTCATATGAAGTGGCACTTTAATATCCACAACCCCTCACTGACAACTACTCGTCACTGAACCATATCCCACTGATAATAATATATGTCTTTGTCTTATGTTTCAGAGGGAGCAAATATTCGAATGTGGTCTGCTGATATAAGTCCCAAATCACGCAGGGGGATCCTCAGGAGGGCTGTGTTCTCTGAAGAACAACGAAAAGAGCTGGAGAGAACTTTTCGGAGACAGAAATACATCAGCAAGACCGACCGGAACAAACTGGCAGCTGATCTCAGTCTCAAGGAGTCTCAGGTAATAGAGAAGGAATTAACTCATTTTAGCGTGATCAATCTTTAAACCTAAAAGACCTTAACCAAAAAAAACTGAATGGACTACACAAACTTAACTAATTGCCTCTCCATTCTCCCGCTGCTTTAGGTGAAGATCTGGTTCCAGAACCGCCGAATGAAGTGGCGTAACTGTAAAGAAAAGGAGGTTCATAACACTCGCTCCCCGATGGATGAGCTCATGGCCCGGGGTCTCGCTCAGGAAGAGGAAGAGCCATCACAGAATCACTCTGACTCGAAGAGCGAGAGATCACCAGCACAGAAGAGTGTCAGGGACACATGAGAGGCTGTAAGGAGTGGAAAGTAAATCAATGACTTTCTCAAATCCACAAAAACCTGTAAAAAAAAAAAGGCTACGATACTGGAAGGATGTTAAAAGATGTGCGGATGGAATACACCGTCTGTGAAGACTAACACTGATAATATTAACTTTACAATGCATGTGACTGTCTCGCTGCGTCATGAATCATCCGACTGAGTTTCACTGGCTTTAGGAAGCAATGTATTGTTTTATTACGCTGACAAATCTTTCTGGGAAAGATTCCCACTCTTCGATTGTAATTGCAATCAGCTAAATGCAGAAATGTCACTTTTTATATCTTTCATGTTGTGGTCAGCTTTACAGCAATACTCTGCTCATAATCCAAAACCTTTTTTTAAAGTCACATCTCCCTCGCTATGTTTTGTATATAATGTGTTGTCTTTCATGATCATGAATGCATAGATCAACTGTAAATAAAGCGTTTCAATGAATCCTGATTTCCACATTGCTTGTTCTTACCCATGTTAGGCTCTCTGGAGCAAAAACACTACTATACCCCATCTACCATTTCTATAAATACATAGTGCGTGTGGTCCTCGTTAACAAAAAAGATGACCAAAAAACGATAATGAATATTTACTTCTTTTTTATTTTCTTTGACTTTGTTATAGTCAACGGTCAATGAATTAATACTGCAAGAGGCACACACAATCCTTTACAGTAAATGTGCACATTACAAGTCATTCAGAACACGGTGTAGTTAAAAGAAAATAAGAAACAAAGACTTATTTTCTGCCACAATGTAAAGATACTACACTGGACTGCTTTGCTTTCACTTAACAGTCCAGGCCAGGAAGGGTTGTGCATTTCAGAATACGGAGATAATTTTTGACTTTGTTGGAATCTCTGCGGAAGCAGTAGAGTAGGTCGTGGTGGTCCATTGAGTTGAGTTCTCCTTGTGTGTAGAAGGAAAAGGCAGAAGAGGGGACCAAACTGTCAGGAGCGATGTAACCCACAGTGTTACCAAGCACTCCCAATAGCTTCATCTAGGGTGGAGAGAAGAAACATGGAGGGTAAATAATGACTTCTTTCAAGGAATGAATAGACACAAAGGGATGCATTCCAACTAGAATGTGATAATAATCAAGTCTTGACTTATACTCAACACAATCACTGTTAGATATGACCGCACAACACATCTACAACCATAAGAGGATCCTTACCTTCTCAGTCATTACCACCACTCCGTCCCGCAGCTCATGCACCATATCACTGATCTCCAGCGACTTGTTGGAGCTGTAGTGGTTGAAGTCTTGATTGTGATCCTGAGACATGCTCCAGTGGAGTTGAGACAGGGGGTCGCCCCAGGCCCCCAGCAGCCTCAGGATCACGTCTGTCAGTTGTTCTCGCTGCACATGAAAGAGTGGCTTAAATAACCTGGCGGTAAAGTACAACTTTATATTATCTCTGACAAAAGATCCAGTGACATCACTTATGTGCATGAGCAGCAATGACGCTCACCCCTAGCCTTTGTGCATTCTCCTTATCGTCTGGTGTTAGTATGCCATGTGTGTGGCACTTCCGCTTTCCTATGAGATTCTTCCTGAGAAAGAAATATTTATTCTGCGAAGAAAGACACACATATATCACACATGGTGATATCAGAGCTTGAAAAATGGCCAACTCAAAAAACAAGGGTGATTGATGACGGATGAATGGCGGTCGAAACATTGATGGATGGTGATGGATGATCGATGTCAGAGCTGAAATAAAAGAACTCACAAATTCAGAGTGCAGATCACTGGAGATGCCATGCATTCTTGAAGACTGTTGTATGACCCTGTCAAAGAGATCTGCCAGGGAAGGAACATGGCATCCAGCCTGTCCATAGGCACACATCGGTGCAGTGACAACCCTCCTGGAAAGCTCCAGGTACACCAGCGTCAGAACAGCAAACAAAACTGTGGTCGTGGGGGGGGGAGGGAGGGGAGACTTTCAGCCAATAAAAGTCATAGCAATACATATAAATTAAAGAAATGTGTCATTTGTCATCTTACCTTTTTCCATTGTTCCTTTCTTGCAGCGGCGGACCAAATGATGAGTCGAGCTACTTTTGCGGAAGCTAACTCATATAGTGATGGCGTGAGTAGTTTATATACAAAATGTATTTCTCTTTGCACGTCATATGCTTCGCTTAATTAACTGCTCAGCCGAGAGCAGATAAAGCTAACCCACGCGGAAAAGCTACTATGCACTGTGCACTGGCTTAATCAATTTATTAATTCAAAGTAATGAACATACGTGTATGGGATGAATACAAACTTTATTTCGTTGTGCTCAGCTCTTAATGTGCTTCTCTTAGGTGTAATGAGGACAAAACTACACTACAAAATGCAGATGCAGTCTACACTTAAAGTTAAATAACTGATCCTTATAAAAGTCCCCATGTCTTGCTTTAGCAGTACATAAAAAGTGTGATAAATCAAATGATAATTATAGCATAATTGGGGCAATTAACAACATTCAAATCACTTTTTATTTTTAAACTACTAGAATAGCGTCACAAAAAAGTAGCCTATTGTTCAACAACCCGAGCTCGATCTGTTCAGCCTGGTAGTGAAAATGAGGCTATTCAAATGTAAAGTGGGTGATTTATCTTCTCATTAGTGCGGCCAAGACCACAGGCAGAGGATGACCAGGACCACAGGCCATCTACAGTGAATACAGTCATGACTTAATCTACACTTTTACTTCTTATAAAGAGCCACTTTCCACATTATGAAATGACCAATTTGTAAATACACATGCACAAAAGTATAAAGTCCTGTTTTTTTAGGCAAAAAGGGGTAAAAATATACATTTAAATGAATGCATACCTTTCTTTTTTTAAATTTCAATACACATCATCTCTGAAGGCTTTTCAATACTTGCAATAAAAAGGGAGCATAGTGCTATAATAGTGATCTGGTGCTCTGCTTCTCCATTAGTGCGCCACCTTGTGGAGACATTAGCGTTCAGTAAACATGTTTAGAGGACCCTCTCGTCCCTCTTGCCCATTGCCGTATAAATAAGTGCGTTGTTGCCTCAGGACTGAGCTGAGCAGTGAAACGTTACACAAACCATCGTATAGTTTTGAAGAACTTTATTGTCATCTTTTTTCCACATAGCATACACATACAAAAGATGTCATAAATACACCAATATCCTTATAGAAAATAGAATCTTACATCAATTTACAATAATTAATACTATGTACAGGTTTGAGTGCATTCTATTACTGTGTGCTGTCAGAGCAGGGATGAGATAGTGAGCTGCAGACGAAGGGTGTCGACATCCAGCTCTGTTCTTATATTCATTTAGCTTACTTTACAGCCAATGCCAAGAAACTCTCAATATCCCTCCTTAATTGTGTCTTAAATCACATGTGTTTTAAGTCTGACATCATATAAGAAGTGTGTTCTTATGGGAGTCAAACACAGATTCAAAGCTTACATTTGTACATCAATCCTTTCTACATCTGTAGTGCTTCCACTTGCGAGTGGCCAATGCCATGTTTGCATCTTTTTTGTGCCACGGGAAGAGAAGGGTGAGAGCGAGGGTGCCGTCGGACTGCACAAAACCGGTCAGCACGTACAGCTGTGACCGTCCGAGGCGCACGAGGGCGTGAGCACATCGAATGTTGATGAGGAGCCACTTCTGGAGTAGGTGCTGGGTGTCATACGGCAGGAGAGGTCCCTGGCGGATAAACTCAACACGGCCCTCAACCTCAAATTCTGGCTCTCCCATGGGGAGGCGACGGCGATGAAGTTTGGCAGTCACAGCTGTGGAAAAAAGGGAAAAGAAATAATTGATCTGGTTTAGAAAATAACACAATTAGGGGAGAAAATAACTTTCCCATACAGGAGACACATCAACAAACCACAGCATAGAGAAGTCATTCTGAGACTTACCAAAGTCATGCTGGCAGAAAGCATTCAGGACTGTTTTCGTTGCAGGAGCCTCTTCCACAGACGGACAGTTTTGGCAGGCAGGTTTGGGTAAATCTGTGATGACAAATTAAACATAATTTAACAAAAGTGTAGGGCATATACTGTAATTATAGGTAATCTAAAAGAGCAAGCACTTAGTAGGCCATTCTGCCAAATGGGGTGAGAAGGCAGTAAATTATAAATGATTAGACTGTGGTCCATGCATACCTTTGGCAATGTGGCTATATTTTACATGGGGAGAAAGGCACATCTCTTCCTCGCCAGGAAAGCGGTCACAATCAAGCGCTTCGGGCCACGGGTGACCCTGGCAGGCGAGCACCGGGGCACAACTGTCCCTCACTGCCACACACAGACTACGGCATGGCTGGATAAAACTGAAGGAAAGAATGACATAATGTTACACAATGAACATAAAATGACTGAAGAAATGATCAAAACAATAAAAAAAAAAACTAAAAGTCTGTGTTTTTAGTATATTTCACAGTAAATATACAAAGAGAGTAAAAATATAAAGAATTTGTAAAAATCTCCTTACGTGTCAAGACAGACGGGCGCAATGAGGGAGCAGAGGAAGGCCTGGGCTTGAGAGTGGCAGCCTGTCTGCAACAGTGGCCTCCAGTCCTCTGAACGTGGCACCACCTCACCTTCCAGGTTGCTGTGACCCAAGAAGTTAGGCAGCCGCATCTCAGAGTATCCAACATCTTTGCAGACCTCCATCTGGTTGGGGATAGTGACGCAACGAGTGGATTGACCCATGTCAAATGCCATTAAAGGACATGCCATAGCCAGGAGAGCCACGGTGAAGAACACAGCCATACTGAAGGGTTCGCAAAATCCAGCGAGTCCACGAGGTAGAAAGATGAGCTTTTACGGAGGTTGCTGCTTTTCCGAAGTGTCTTTGTCCTTGAATGGCTTTGCAGCTGCTGCTGCTTGCTTTATATACAGCAAGGTCAGCCAACCCCATCAGCCTGTAAGTCTGTTATCAACTATCTATCAAAGACGCAGAGACGATGTGTTGGGAGACAACGACTTGTTTTGTGATGACTGCAGACAAAGGTGGGGGCGGGGGGGGGGGGGGGGGGTAATAAGCAGATGGAGGGAGAGTGTGTGTGTGTGAAGGGGTGTAGGGAGGGGTGGGGGGGGGACAATGGACAATCATGGCCCAGCTTTCACTGACTGAAGCTCAGGCAAAGAATCTGATTCATCTGCTTTTATAGGTCCAGGAGGTAGAAACATGTGAACACCTCATGGAAAAGAACTTAAAAACTCTTTGGTGTTCAAGGCTACAAGGCCATCTTTGCAATGCGAGTGACTCAGTTACCTCAAAAGTACATGATGTATTTGTTATTTTGTCCACTCCCTACATATCTACTTTGAGCTTAATACATATCAGCCAATGCAAAAAACAAAAAGTGGCATCATTTCATATTTCATTTAAAACCAAATCCCATAAAGAGGCTGGCTGGGCTTCACAAAATGCATTTCTGAAAGTTCCTTTAGAAATAAATCTGGTTTTGTTTTGCAGACAGACAGGCAGGCAGTCTCCTTCATATTGCCAGTCTCTTTCATGTGTCTCTGCTTCTAATTGGAGGGTTTCATCTGCAGAGCCTCCACTTCTCATTAGCAAAGCAGCGTCTCTTCAGGCTCACCTGGCTTTGATCTCTCAATAACACAAACTCACTCGCAAAATACTATTAGCCTCGCACTTTGGCGTATCGGTTTTAAGCATCAGCAGCAAAGGAATTCTGTCATCAACAGCCAACTGTACAAGGCACTCGACAAAACGATCCGTGTTACAGTCTAGTCATTTATCAGCATAAATAACCAGAGCAACATGCAACATCTGCTGTCAGGCAGACGCCCACACACTCATAACATGCCAACATGCCATTCAAGACACCAGAGGACTCGTCCTGAGAGGCAGACCAGGGGCACAGACATAAGTGCTAATTTGCCTCGTTCTCTCCGTCTCATGCATTTAAACCTCTTCATTTAACAATAGAACTACATTACAGCATCATAGTATTTGTTTGGATGTCGTCTGTCTCCAGATTTAGATGTGTATCTGTGGCTGATGCCTCTGGGCCTTCTTTTTTTTTGTTGGACTGTTCCTCATGAATCAGAGGTCTCTATCCCACCCAGCCTGTCATAGTGGCTTCAGACATGCGAAAGTAAACCCGAGTCTCCCACTCTCTCTGTGCCTGTGGATGAGCCATTTTTACAGCAAGGACTAAGCTCTTGCAGCCAGCCAGAGCCCTCCATCGGCCCCAGCTAAGCCAACTTTTACAGCCTGATCTGATGAGTGGAGGCTGGTTCCAGGTCGGGTAGACGAGTACAGCCTGTAAGAGGGGACTAACTGGGCAATTAGAGTCACAGACCAATTTAAGAGAACAATAAGTCCACACATTTAACAAGCTCCCCCTGCCAGGAGCCCAGCAGGGGTTTGTTGTTGGGCCTAATGGCTGCCCTGTAGACACTGTGTCTGTCTTGTTAATGTGTTGCCTGCCCCTGCCTTAGTTAATGAGAAGGTGATACGAGTATGAGCTGAATGCTCGGGCACCTGTCTGTCAAACATACCACACCTCTGAATTAGGTAGCATAACTACTGTATCTTACTGTACATTCTTCTTACAGGTTTAAAGTCAACATCTACACTGGATTTAGACATTGACTTCTGTTGCTAGTGCATGTAATCCTGCTCTAATACACATGGCTATGAAATCATTATTTAAATTCCCAACATTGTGTCGCAATGTTTTCACACAAACCAAGACATCTTCATCGTTTTTGTACTTTCTTCTGATTCAGCACTGCCAGAAGTTGCACCAGTGCGAGTATACTAAAATGTCATGCATTGCTCCAATATTACACAATTAAATAAGTGAATTATGTCAAACAGACCTCCAGTAGACAATCTTGTCATGGTAGTATTGTCTTTTAATAAAGAAAGGCACAAGAAACACTAGTTACATACCTATATAACATAACTGTGCATAATAGTGCACGTCATCCTGCTCAAATCAATTTATCTTCAGCAAAATAGCTTAATAGGTTAAATGTGTCATATTTAGAATCACAACATTCTGTTTTTACACTTGCATGTATGTAAACAAGACATTAGAGTTTGGTAAAATATATTGAAGAGGCAGGACTGCATGTGATGCCATCATTTAGAGAAATCTTGCTGCTGATGCTGCGTAGATAGTGAATAATGTTCACTACAGCAGCACAGCATGCTGGGACGTGGGGATGTTGGGTACACTGGGATTGATTCTCAATTAAAAAATGAAACTCATTTTAACTATTGCTATTTTAAATATTCTATGAGCAGCCAATCACTAGAACACTTCAATACACCATGTCAGCTCAAGCTCTCCTGCTCCAATATCCAGCGAACAAAGATGTTTGTAGATTCTGAAGTTATCAAACAAAATCATTCGAGTAGCTTAACTTAAATGAGGTTTTCCCCCCTTTACAGTAGCCTCCATTGGCGGAGTGGGACAGCAGGACAAACACCTGAGACATACATCAAAGACAGAGGCGTGTTTGGGGAGGAAAGGAGGGCGGGGGGGGGGACAGGGCGTCTGAGCTGGCTTGCTTTGCAACACAGGGAACTCAGATAAAAGCTGTCTCCTCCCTGCACATCAGAGACTCATTAACTTAAGAGATTGAACCCCCCCCCCCATTTGCTTCTTTTCTTTCTCCTCCTATAACCCCCTCCCCATCCTGCTGGGCTCCAGTAGGACTGACAGTCCCTGTGCAGACTGTCAGTAGCACTTCATTGTCACATCCAGTCTCCGGGGCTTGTGGGCAGACGCTGCCACGCCGAGACGAGCAGACACGAGTGTGTATGCTAACCCAGGGTAACACACAAACATTCAAGTTAAAATGTGAGCGTGTGTCTTCAACAGAGAGCTGAGCACAAATCAGGTTAATGCCTTTAAATAATGTTTGCATTATTGTTCAGCCTAGGCCGATGACCACCGCAGAACTGCTGTGACGCAATTCACAATAATTTACCCATAATCTGTGACAGTTTAATTGAAAAGTCTTACGCACAGTCAAGCACATCAACTTAATAAACACACGACAGACATAATTGTGCAGTGTACATAAGCATCATCTTTATTTCTACCCCCTGATTGGAACTGCATTTGGCTTTTACAGAAACGAAAAATGTCTCTTTTGCAACCATGCAGTCGGTCAACGCTGATCAACGCCGATCACTTTGCAAACAGTCACAACAGAGACGAGCCAAAGAAATGTGGAGGGAAGCTAATGAGAACATGATAAGACAGTGAAGTTGTTGAAGTACAGCATCCATGATTACTTTGTCTTCTTAGGCAGTGCTTTGCTCTTCTGCAACTCTGTTGGAGAAAAGGAAAAAAATTAATTCATTATTGGCCACAAATGGATTAAAACAGGACAATTAATGTTCTTGATATGCTAAATAAAAACTTGTTCTTTGTACTCTCCATAAAAATGACACCAACTACCAACAATTTGACCATAACAACAATATATTGAGTTGGTAGTGTTGTATAATTCATTGATGCATCACATTATAGTCACCATAAAAGGTTGAGAATAAAGACTATGACGGATGATCGGTTTACATACATCTGAGCGTCTCTTAGAGAGGCCGGGGGGTCACAACCCAGATATGCCCCGTTGAGGAAACAGTACTGCAGTAGAGCCCTGAAGCACGGATCCTGCAAAGACATTAAGACATTTGAAGTACTAGGCTGGATGTATAAATAAAAATAAAAAACACATTTAATAAAAAAGATCTAGGATATAATAAAGAGTTTCGTCTCTCACCATGATGAGAATGTGGGGGTTTCCAACAATTACCAGCAGGGCTTTGGGGCGAGTGATGGCCACGTTGAAGCGTTTGGGGTTGGCTAGAAAGCCGAGCACATTCTGCAAATCATCACTCTGTAGCGATTCATTAGAGCGCACCTATATTATAAGAGAAGCAAGTGAACTGAGAAATTGCCAAAATAGGGAATAAACTGTGGCATGGTTATCATGGAGGTTTGGGGGTCTTTTTAATACATGACAGCCTCCGCCCACTTCTTCAGTACAATAAACAACCCAAAAACACATTAATAAAAAAAGCTACAGTATTGCAATTCTATTTGTATACCTCACATCACAGCGCATTGCCCAGCCGTACTGATCGATACATCGTAAAAGTGACCAAAGCAACAACTGGCGTCTTCTACAGGACACTACTTCTAAAAACATACGTGCAAGCTAAAACAACAAAAATGGCTTTTTGTAGCCTTCTCTCAGTCGTGGCAAACAAAATACAAAAAAGGGTACATCAGGAGGTTCAACATCTCTCCCCACAAAGAAACACATTAACTGACCACAAGGTGGAGCTGAAGACCAAACATGTTTAACTTTTCTTAGTATAAACAGATTTGATTTTAACTGCATGTCCTCTACATCTGACACATCTGTACTGAGCCAGAACACGCGCTGGACAGAATCTGCACTTGATGAAGTAAAACCGATCAAAAATCAAAACAATAGGCCTATTATCTGGAAGAAAACCTGATAACCTGTAACTTCTGTTGGACAAATTCAGTTTCGGCCTACCGTAGAGATGATGATGACCAGGAACTCTTGTCCTTGGAACTCCTCCACAGAGCCCACTTTGATGTCAGACAGGCCGACTTTACCCAGCAGCACCCGGATCTTCTCACACTGGTGAGTAATAAGAAAACAAGGACACTGCTGGGTTACAATATGCAAAGCCGCTTAAAAAAGAAATAGGAGCTATTTAAACTACCTTGGAGTTCAATGTGAAATTACACTAATTTAGTCAAACCAGCTGCCAAGATCATGACTCATTTATTGTTTGGGGAGAAAGCAAGAGACGAAATTAACAGGGCCCCCCCCCTCTCCAATGACACTGTCCAGCGGAGAATGACAGCCATGGCTGAACATGTGAAAGATCAGCTGATCACACGTTTTTCACACTGCAACTGGACGAGTCGACTGATATCGGGAATGAGGCAAATCTGCTGTGTTTTGTAACGTACATTTAATAATTAACTTGTGTTTATTGTTAAATCCCTGTTAAACTTGGACCTACAACCCACGAAGTCAGGAAAACTGACACACGTAAGCTTGTAAGACGCATATGAACGAAATGCTTGTAGAATCCGTAGTTGTATTGATTTAATGTGTGAAGGAGGTGACATAGAGAAGGTCACATAAAGCTCATTATTAGGCTGTCATTTGTAATATACTGTTGGAGGGGTAAGCAGGCCTATTGTTTTTGGATATTTGGGGAGTTAAGTGGTCCTTGCTCTACACTGCTCTAAAGCTTCGATATGAGAACGCCTCATAATACAGATTTCCCAAATGAACCTTGCAGTCTTACTTGTTTCCTGTAGGGGGCAATGATGCCGATGTCAGCGATGGCCACAGGGTTGTAGAGCTTCTTGGTCAGCTGGCAGCAGTAGAGCATGACCTGTACAGCCTCCACCGGGTTGAACCATGATGGGTTGTTACCTTCCCTCATTTCTGTGCCCTAGGGCAGAGCAAAAATCCCTGGAATAAATGTGGGAGCTGAATATCTCAGTAACTTGAAGTGACATAAGCTTAACAAACAGATTATCGAGACGTGCCTAATGAACTAGTAGCTCAGTGTGGATGCATACTCTTACAGTTAAAAGTGTAAAGACCACTCACCTTAACTCCATGGAAGAGGAGAGGGAAGTCTTTTTTGGGCAGGGTTTTCCACTGGCACAGAGAGTCTACTACGGCCCTCGGTGCTTTAAAACACAGTTCGCTCTTGTAGAAAAGCTTGGAGGGCAGCGTGAGCAAGGCCTCGTGAGAACGGTAGTTGAAGATCAGCTTAGTCACCTGTAGCAGGAAAAGACCAGCTTTATAATCATTATGCATACAGAGCATGTAAGTATTCTGCGGAACATCTTATTATATTATACATGTCAACAGAAAAACTAAAGAGATTGATGTACACAGTGCACCAACCAGTTTAGGGTTGTATCCCCACTCATGTCTGGAGTACAGTGGGTTGGCCATCAGCCTCTCCAACAAAGACACCGCCAGGCCAAAGGCAGCGGCCAGCTTGGACTTCACTACTGGACCCAACTGACGGGGGTCTCCAGCCAACACAATCTAAGCAGGTCAGGGAACAATGTCATTGTTAATCAATAAAGCTTTGGCAGGTTTACAATAATCAGTAAGGCTCATTGTTTTAATTCTGTTTTTCCTAAACAAAATGTTTAACTGATTAGGCGAGGAAGCAGTTAGGTTGGAATATATGAGGGATCCTGCTGACAAAATATATGCAACATGCAAATTACATCTGATATACAATTACGTCATGATTGCACACAAGACCGAGGCCCTGGACAGAGCCTTTAAGGTGTGAATGTAGTCAGCGCGCTGACCTGTCCATCTCTCTCGGACACAAAACTCATGGGGATCAGGGACTCTGGTTCTGTGGCCTGGCCGGCTTCATCCAGAAAGACGTGGGTAAAATGTCCCACCCTGAGGACAGAATTAAATAAAATCCACAGTTACTGAACTGAGATGAAAAAGTAAGAACAAAAAGCTGCTCATTACCACTACCCCTACTACGACAACTACTTACTGTAGTCCTATGTTATGGAACATGCCAGCGCTGGAGCAGGTGCTGACCACAATCCTGTGAAAAGAGGCTTGACGGATGTCCTCTCCAGCAATCGAGTACAGTCTCAGCGCTTCTGGGATGGACTAAGAAAAAACATCAACGCCGCACGTACATTTTTGATGATGTACTAAAAGTAGATGCAGACAGAGCATGTTATGACAACATCATCTATTATTTAAATGGGTACTGAGAATGTACCGCCCCAAACGGGTGGCGAATGTCGATGGCATCTGCACAGACCTTCCTGCACACGGGAGCATGCATATTCTCCCTTTGATCATACACACTTTTAATTAGGTGTCCGTTGCCAAAAGGAAAACTACGCAGTGAATCTCTTTTGCCCGATGCTGTTAAGGTACCTCTTCCTGCCTAGAGGAGGCGTTGACACGGGCCAAACTTGCAGCATGCAGGAAGCCACTGTAATGAAGGCGGATGCAGATGAGGTCAGCAGCACTGTTGGAAGGAGTACACACGAGTACCCGACTACCGGGCAGAAAGTGGTAAACCTGGGGGGGGTGGAAAGAAGTGACACAAGCAGAGGACCAGAATGGAAATAAAGCCTGACAGACATAATGCTGACATATTCACTATAGTTATATATTGTTAAGATGTTTCCCATCAATAACAGTTTCATCATTCCTGTGGCCAAAAACACAATAGTTCTAAAGTCAGGAACTGATACATCAGTATACTTTAATATAAAAATATATATATATATATATATATATATATATATATATATATATATATATATATATATATATATATATATATATATATATATATATATATATATATATATATATATATATATATATATATATATATATAATTAGGAGCTACTCTTAACATTTGAATGAATGCAGCCTCTGATTGGGAACAATGTTCTACAGTGTTTGCACCTGTAGTATGGCCTCTATGAGGGTGATGGTCTTTCCGGTGCCTGGAGGTCCAAACAGCACATAAGGAATGGGCCGACACTCCCCCGCCAGGATCCTCTTCACCGCCTCTCTCTGAGGGGGGTTCAGGTCCGGGTTAAAGAAGTGCCCTATGCTGGGGATGGGTTTGGATGGCAGTATACCCTCTAGAAGCGAATACACATTTGTCATCGGTATGTCTCAACATGATCTGATATGTACAGGCAGAGCTGTGTACCTTTAGTCTGCGTAGCCCTCGACTTCATGTTGATTGAAACCTTTCCATTTACAATGGCTGGAGCCTGGTGGTCAAATAAAATCATACTTAAACAAAGAAACAATAATAGGAATGAACAACATTAATGTATTTTAATCTTTCTTTCACCTCATTGTCCTCCACTCTTTTGCTTTGCTCTGGCTCCTCGATCCACTGTCCCCGTCCACTGAGGGGTCTGAACAGTGACTCTGGAGGGAAAGAGAACTGCACAAAAATGTTACTTGGCTACGTTTAAAATCAACTATCGACAAAGCATGTGTTGAACCTTCCAGTATAAAAGAAATAGAAGTGTAAACCATGACTTATTAATAACTTGTGATTCTCAGCACCCGAGGAGGAAAGCAGACACCGCTGGAGAAGTCAAATGTGATTCTATTTAGGTCTTCTCACTAAATCAAACCAAAACAATGAGGGACAAACAGCGCCCTCTGCAGTCCAGGATGCGAGTCAACGTCCCTATTTGCAGCTGAAAGACCACCGTTCACTCTTTTCTTAGAAGTTACGCTGGACTAGATTTGTCTGATTATCAAGACATATTGAAATAATGAATTTAATGAATAGAATGTGTGAATTTGTTTAGTGAAGACAACATGTCAGAAGATTCATATTATTTATTTGAAATCCTTGTAATCAAGAGGCAGTGGAACACTTCCATCCTCATGGATACTTGCCTCCAAAAACAACTTATACATTACCTTCCAAAGAGCACTGCATATTGCATGTGATTGTATGTACAGCTGAATTATACGAGAATATGTCCAGAAAACAACCGAATAAAGGAATAAAAGCAGAACTTACTATCCCCAAACTGTTTGGTCTGGTCAAGTGCTTTGTGACACCGTCTCGTGGTCAATCTGAGAATATAAGCAGTCAAAATACTTGTATTACAAACTTTAAGCATCATTTTTGGGTGAAATATGAGTGCATTACTTTTAAGAAATAAAACAAAATCTATTTTTTAACCTGTTATAAGAGAACTCAACATCAAGTGGCTCTCCGATGTAGCTGCGCTGAAACTCTGCGTTCACTCTCAAACTCACATTCTCGTCGTTGATCTGCGAGTCAAAGCAGAGGAGGAGGTTGAATCTACATCTAAAGAGCGTTACTGTGCCATTATGCAGGACAGAAAATGTGCTTCAGAGCATCCAATGCCTCCGTACCTCTGTGACATAACTGACAAACTCCATCACCACACCGTCACACTGTGGTTTCTTCAGAACGATTCGGTCACCTGCAGAGCAAACTTGTCAAAACCCTTCGTGATCCACAAAAAGAATAATTCAACAATGCTGAAGAAAGACACCCAGGGCCTCCTTACCTATATTGAGATTGGGTCTGCCTTCGGACAACCCAAGCACCTCCAGGTGCAGGTAGACCGCTCCCTTCCTGAGAAGCGCCCCGTTGATTGTGAATTCTTTAATTTCCCTCTCTGCATGCAGCTCTTCCAGCCAGAGGAGGACTGAGAAACGTAAATGCATGTTGGACGGCGACAGCACCTGAGCAAACAGGCACAGCAGGAACAGGGGATTATTCAGTGGATCCCTCAACACAGGGAACAAGACACACAACAGCAGCCGCTGGAGCCAATCATGTGTGGCATTCTGTGTCCTCTAAATATAGGATGCTTTTTTAATATCATACATCACCCTGAGTGTATTCCGACTCACCGAATGAACGCCGCTGGCATAAGTCTGCCATTGGTCCTGTCAATTTCGGGCGGTGTTCTCCTCCCCTTTTGTCATCTGCGCTATTGATTTTGCAAGAGCACGGTCCCTTCATTCTGTGCTTAGCGCCGCCCAAGATGATTGTGATTGGTTTAAAGAAATACAAACAAGGCAGTGTGTTTTTTCCCCCTAGTCAGACCTTTCTCTCGCACTAACATACCGCAGTGGGGATAGGTCTGGCTATGCGAGGCTACCCTGTTTGTAAAGTTAAGAGGCCCACTCCCGTTAGGATGTGGATTCAGAAAGCTTATATTCAAAGAATAAATAAATACTGTCGCCTTCATTATTAAAAGTGCTTGGATGTACCATTAATCAACATATAGAGCAGGGGTGTCAAACATACGGCCCACGGGCCGGAACCTGCCCACCAGAGGGTCCGATCAGGCCCGCGGGATGATTTTGCAAAGTGTAAAAATTACAGCGAAGACATTAACTTCAAATCTTCAACACAAGTGCTATTTTAAATGTGTCCACTGGGGGTCGCACACAACACCGCCAAGCAAGCAACAAACTGTTCATGCCGAGCTGCCGGTAAAAGAACTTCTGGAGCTGGCGGGTTCTGTCAACATTACACCTCATTACCCAAAATGTCTGTCAAAAAGGAGAAAAGTGGACACGGAGTGAAGACTTTTCCAAGACAAATGGACCGTTTCCTATTTATTCAGAGAGGTGAGTGGGAAAGCGGTGTGCTCGGTGTGTTCGCGGCAGGTTTCAGTGCTCAAAGAACAAAGAATATAATATGTCACTATGAGACTCATCATGGCGAAACATACAACAGCTTGCAAGGACAACTGAGGAGAGAGAAGATACATGAATTGTTAGCGGGTCTGAAGAAACGGCAGTCTGTTGTTACCCGTAGCAGAGATATCGGCGATGCAGCAGTGAAAGCTAGCTACCTTATTGCTAGCGAAATAGCATTAGCATCAAAGCCAGACTGCAGTGTTTAACTCGGCGTTCACGGTCAAGGCTTCTGATCTGTCGACATCCAACTTGAAGTAATCAACTTGCAGTGTGATTCAGATTTGAAGGACACATTTTCCTCGGTGGGCTTGGACACCTTTTATCAGCATCTCTTGCCAGGGTACCCCACATTGACAGCCCTCGCGGCAAAGGTTTTGTGCATGTTTGGGACGACCTACCTTTGTGAACAACTGTTCTCTGTAATGAGCATCAGTAAAACAAAGCTGCGCTCAAGGCTCACACACAAGCACTTAAATGACATCCTGGCTGTTACTCAGGATTTGACGCCTGATATTGATGCACTTGTGACGCTAAAAGATGCAAAGTTTCAGGAGCAAACTAAACAGTGAGTAAGCCTACTTAATGTCAAATGCTGCTTCAGACACTTTTGCACGTTATATATTTCTGTAAGAATATATTTCTGTGAAAATGAATACTTACTGTGGAAATATTTAAAGACATTGAACAGTGTGAAATATAATGTCAGTCAACAGCAGCAGTACAATGAGACACAACCTTTATGTATTTTCATGTATACATTATATACATTTACAAGGCAGGGGGAGAACGTCAGCTTCTTCCTTAATAGTTGCCACTTTGGTTTGTATTTGTATTTGTGTGGTGTGTCAGGGTTACTACACAGATGTGGAAATGAATGTCATTTTAAAATGATTTCTATATCTTAAAGTAAAATACTATATTGTTCCAGATACCTGTGACTACATGTTTTGTGCCTGATACACTGATCTGTAAGTTGTAATGCAACTAAATGATAAACTGAGGCATAATATTGTTGAAATTACACTTTTAGGTTGTTCGTAATGTTTTGTAAAAAGATAGTTCATTAAATGTGAACATTTTCAGAATGTACTTTTTTGCACTAAAACAAAGTGATTTACAGGTTATTATGCTGTGATGTTACTGGTCCGGCCCACTTGAGATCAAATTGTGCTGCATGTGGCCCCTGAACTAAAATGAGTATGACACCCCTAATATAGAGGGTCCAGGTCGCCCTAATCCACATCTTAATCTGCAACTTGTATTACCTTAATCTACAGGAGCAGCTAACCTTCACCATGGACATGCTCACCTCTCCTAAACAGGGCTGAACTACCAGCACGTCGCTCTGAGCCTCCACACAGTCTCGGAGAGCCTGAGGCAATGGGAAGTTGGGTAGGAAGTTTGGCAGCCGCCGCTTCGTAAACCTAGAGTTGGGTAACAACATAAAACATTTATTTTAGTCTTTTTTTAGGGAAGCTCCCTGCATGCACAAACTACAAATATTCATTGAGAGCTACCCACTATTATATTAATATATATATTAGCATAACTAAGCACATACGGTAAGAGGCTAATATCAGAGTAGCTGTAAGAAAGCTAAGCAATTTCTTCCCAAGCTTGGCGCTATTCATCAGGCGGCAAAGGAATCAGTTGTGTTGATACCTCGGTGCGTCTTTTGGAGCAGAGACGGTGATCACGTGAGTAGGCATCGCTGCGATTAGACTTGTATCTCGGGGACTGTAGGGCACAGAGGGCTGCAGCAGGTTCTCCTCTGCACTGCCCACTGTGACCTTCAGTCGCCTCCCGATGGTGAAAGAGGAGAAGTGCAGCAACAGCAGCTCGGCACAGCTTCCCAGGCTCCTGAGCAATTTCACACATGGAATTTAGTCGTGCAGACAACATACTAACAAGAGCTCCACAGAGACACTTCCATGAATCAAACTTATTTTATATGGCAAGACGGCATGCCTAGACATAGGTGAAGTCAGACTACTTTCCATTTTACGTTCATCTTTTTGATCCATTAATCCTCCAACTGTTTCTGTTATTTATAGTAGTGCCACTACAGGAGTTTAAAAAGAATAACTTACTTTGCTTGGCAGGCTACGACAATAGACAACCTCTCTCCTGGTGGAATATCCACATGTCTTTGCTCTCTCCTTACACCAGGGGAATGGATAGTCTCATTCAGCACATCACCATTTTTTTTGTCTACTTCTTCTGCGTCACAGACTTGTTTTTCGGAAGAGTCAGACGGGTTTTCAGACTTTGAGCAGTTTTCCTGCAAAGGCTGTTTTTGTCTCAGCTGTGAGGATTCTCTGACAGCAACCAGGGTGAACTGTTCCTCCGAGTCCCAGCCAGCAAAGTCACAGCACTTAAGTCGGTGGGTCTCTGAACCTTTATTTCTGTTGTGAGAGAAACACCAAGATTATACAATACAGTTTAATGTGCTGCTGGTGGAAACGGTCATTTGCTCTGTAGCAGCTATCCCATAGTCTTCTTAGATTTAAACTAAAAGACCTATGCTGCAAAGAGGTTTAATGCACAATAACCAAAGTTAATCATAAGAACTATACTTATAGTTTACAGGTGTTTGTAAATAGTGCATTCATTTTATTTCTTCTTCGATCACTCACTGTATCCAGAGCACCAGCTCTCGTGTCTCCCCAATCATCAGATCCCCAAACTGGCCATAGTCTGTTACTTCCAGCCCCCCTTTGTTTTCCAAAATGCTCTGGTGTTCAGACTCTGGGAGACGTGTAGCATAGATTTTGTCACTGCAACAAGAATTTCAAAAAAAGGTCATAAACACTTAAATGAAAATCGATAATTGCAGCCCTGTGAAGATAGTAGGCCAATACCTCTGAAGGCAGGGTGCCATGCACAGAGCCCTCCAACAGTGAAATGACTGACTGCTCTCCACCATTACTAGGTTGACCAGGTGCCCTGACAAAGGCTGGTAGTGTGCAGGCAGCAGCAGAGAGTCCAGGTTGAAGAACACGCGGTCCTCCACCACTCCATTTTGTCCATACACGCTGGTCACATGCACCTGGAGGTAGCGGTGTATTCAGAGGAGGGCAGAGGAATGAAAGAAGTCATTAGATTCAGTGTTTCCCCGACCATTGTCTTGTTTTTATTCACAACTCACTTTTCACAGATCTCTTTTATTAAATAAACTAAACGCTTATGCTATTGATCTAATTTATGTGCACGTTTCAGTTTGTACTGTCTACTTTGCGCATTCACATTCTCTCCATTTTGCAAAGGGCGGGGCTTCGCAGCTGACACACACGTGCACACACACCTACAGAGCAGAAGAAAGGAGAGGGGAGACCTAAATAGAAACCGCGCCACGCACGCGCACGTATCTCGGCAAAGGAGAAGTGCTCACTAACACAGATTTAAATACATTTGTGAACAATATTTGAGAGAAATTAACCACTTGGTAAAAGGATCCTGGTCATAATTCATGCATGAAAGGGTTAAATTGGACAGAAATGAATATAACACTTATTATAGCAACTGAAGTACTAAAAAAATGACTAAATTGTATTGAGTGGGTATAGTCAGAGACGTTTAATGATGCAATTACCTGGTCTAGGCGGCAGTAGCGTAAAGGGGCCACAGAACGAGCCTGGGTGGTCCACTGGGTAGGGTTGATAAAATATTTAGCTTGGACCCAGTCCCCTTTCATTGGCTCATAACCTATCAAAAAAAAAAAGAGAAAGTACACCAAGTGTGCCAACAGGCCAGAAAGTTAACATCAGCCTTCAGCCAAGTGCTAATAAATGTTGATGTGGCTCTGAGTTTGTCAAGTATACTCTCGGTTTGAGAGCTAACCAAACATCAACTGTAAAAATATAGCTGTAAAATGTGTCAAAAATGCTCGACAGTTCTGTGACTGGAAGACCAATGTGGGTGTAGACAACAGTAAGTTTAGAAAAAGAATCATGGGGTCAAGAGGCATACAGTTTTAGCGTGTAAAGTACAGTAAGCATCGGCACCTTCCCATAGACTGCTGCGTGGGAAGTATGTGTTCTGGTTTATGTAGCCGCCATCTCCATCAAATGATGTGACTGTGCCAATGAGAGGCCGCAGCTGCATACTGTCAGCTTCTAGAGAGGTGCTGCCTCCATCCTCCCAAGCATCTGCACTCTTCTCCACCTAAACGACAGGAATAAATGGTGCATGCATGATCATTTCCATCATGATGGCCCTATTTTCTTGACTGAATCACTACAAGTAGAGGGAACAATAAGCA
Source organism: Cottoperca gobio (assembly GCF_900634415.1). Lineage (NCBI taxonomy): Eukaryota > Metazoa > Chordata > Actinopteri > Perciformes > Bovichtidae > Cottoperca > Cottoperca gobio. The sequence goes on from NC_041360.1 coordinate 20,857,302, forward strand.
AGTATGCAAATGTATGCCGGAGACAAGCACAGGATTCTCACCCTTAAAGCTTTCCATCCTCCTTGGGCACCATCTCGTACTGCTATGCAGTTCACCATGTCCCCTTCTTTCAGTGGAACTCCGCCCAACACCTCTCCACTAGTGAAGTAGATTGCATCGTCTATCATGCCATAGTCGAGGCACAGCTGTGTTACCACACTGCCCCGCAGGTGGCTGATGTTTTCCATGGCTGACAACCAGAAAATGTGTCGAAAACGACAAGGCATACAATTAGTTGCTATTGTAGTGTTTAAAACACACTGGATTACAGAAATATTAAGACAACTAATGTTGCATTTACCTGGTGCATCGGAGAAAGTGCCATCTTCATCCACCTCTACAGTCCTCCACAATGGAGAGACCAGCTTAGACAGCACGCACCGCACAGCAGTAAGCATAGTATCTGCAAAATGGTAGCCGATGTAGCTAACGTTAGCTATCCACACTAATTAAAGAGAATAGAGCAGTTTTTAACCTTGCAAACATTTGTCACCTGACGTTATTATGTTTTGTATATTAGTCTAATATGATATTTAATAAAAATAGTCATATCTAAATAACCAAGTCACTAGTTAGTTAGCTCATGTCAACGTTAGCTAGGAAAGAAAATTTAATTTTACATATTTTCAAAGCTAGTTTTAGTTAAAGTTAGCTAAAAGTGACATTAGCTAGAGCGTAAAAGGTCAAATGAAAGTAATTGAAGACATGTTTTAAGGAACAAAGTAAAGGTGAGGTTAATTTTGAATTACCGTTCTCAACACCAATTAGCTAAACTATCGTTAACGTTACAGTTCACGTGTTGGGGTCGAGACCTCTTGGATGTTTCGCACTTCACGGGTACGCGTACGTGCGCGGGAGCGCTGGGTCACGGCGAGGGGAGGTGCTATGACACATTTGGTTCCAGAGGTGTAGGCTACTCTGATCCCATAATTCACCTGAGGGGGGTGGGATGCTCTTTATACATCCACGGTGGGATGAGGCAAGAAAAACCCTGTCCATGCAAGTTCTCATTTACATTTCAAATGTGAAGTGAACGTTTGTGAATTGTCTGCTTTCGTTGTCTTTTAATTTGAAAGATTATAGCCTCCTCAAAGGTCTAAAAGTAAAGACATTGAGATGCACTAAAAATGTCTGTTTAAACCAGAGAGGTATTAATGATCTTTTTTTCCAAATTCTACTTTGCCACACTCTCCACAGTTTGTTTTCTTAGGGTAAAACAGTTAGACATGTTATTCTGCGTGAGATGAAATAAATCATACATACAGATTTGCAAGTTGTTGGCAGATGGCTAACTCCACTGGGTATGTCACCACCTTAGATTAATAGAGGCTCCATATGCTGTATATCTATAGAATCCAATGTAAACCATGTTGCTTTTACATAATTTACTGAATGCATTGCAAAATGAAAATAACCACAAGCTACAGCTATCCAGCTTGTGTTGTAGAAACATTGGAGCATTAAAGCGCCATCTGTTTACTCACCAACTGTCATCCTGCTCTTACAAATGGACGGTTTTTTTTGGCACTTAATGCAACACTTTTTTTTCTCTGAGATTTTACACCTGAAAGGAAAACATCGACATCGTGTTCTTTTTAAGCAACATCACATCACACCTGCAATCTGTCAGTGTGTCCTCGGTTGCTTTACTGAATTCATGACAAACTGTGCTGATGAGTCATCATCTGATGACATAGTGTGAAATGTTCCCCTTTCATTATTTAACACCTTTTATACACACTGTCAAAGTGAACAACACAAAATGCTTTATGCCACTCAGTATTATTTCAGTGTAAGAAGCTTTGACTTGGCTAGACAGACCTCTTTAATATGATAGTGTTGCTGCCAAGTTTGATCCCTACAGCGTTCACTCTCTTATGTCTTACTATTAGAACCATATTTGTGCTTAACGTTCTCACTGTGTACCTACCAGGGTTGTTAAGTATGTGGGGGATTTTTTTTTAAAGCCAATGGCCCAAGGGATTATAACTATCCATGGAAAAATAATTTTAGTGTCTTTGGAGATTAATGTCAGGCTGGGCTGCCAAAGTGTAACATATATCACAGACTATAAACTTTAAATATTTTTTTCTTCTGGCAGGCCTTCTGTAGATGTTATAACATGTCTTCTAAAACATATTTAGATACATATTGGGGATGTTGGCATTCCCAGTGAAAATGTACATTACATTTCATACATTAACTGAACGCAATGACATGCTAGCATACAGTGTAAGCATATACTCTGTCGCTTTCGTCGTGACTCTCATCCGAGTCATTAAATATTCAGTCAGTTAAGACATGCTGTATGTTTAACAACCCTATCGTTTATTACATATCACATACTTTATATTGTTGCCAACCATCTCTCAAATTGTACCATCTTTTTTTTTTACGATGTTTGAATTAACTTTTACTGCCTAGCAGGGCAGTAGCCAGGCTTTTTATAATGCTGAGGTCTTGAGTCCATTTGGCTCAGCACAGCTTCAGAAATGTTCTGAGTGTTTCTTAAAAGCTCTGAAAATTCAGCATTTTATTTATTTATTTAACCTTTCAGTTGGATTTCGGTTCCTTTTTGCATTAAAATGGATTATGTTTACATTGTTTGAACTTCCCACCAGCACCACGCTGTCATCTCTTCCCATTACTACGGCTGAATATTAATACCGAGTACATTCAAAGTATTGATAGATTCATACAATGATAGTCATTACAACAGAAAACCAATACCTACCAATTCCCCATGTGTAGTGTTTAAAACAGAGCACTTATTGTACTGCAGATTTAACATTAACAGCTTGACAGCGAATTATTTAAAAATGACATTCAAGAGTGAATAATGAATTAAATATATCAATTATTTATTACAATTTCAACATTAATATTTATAATGGAAAAGACAATGATGGTCATTATGATATGTAGGTGTACTTGCAGTAACACAAATAATATTATTAGAGACCTCACTTGAATACTCCATCAGCATAAAAGTTGTTTGGAGATGGAGTTTGCCCAGTTTTATGGAATTCTACGTTACAGTTATTATGAGCACTTTAATGGTATCTTATCCATCTTGACTCGGAAAGATTTAAGGTGTATTTCTGACCTTTGAAACATCATTTGACGAAGCCGTCTCACAACCGCAAGGTTCATTTAGTAGCTGTTCAGGAGCTTTTGATCATATCACACGATCTTCCGACGTTTTTAAACTTGTATTGTTATTTTACAATCATAACTTCCCTAATTGTCACGCAACATAACTTTGAAAGTTAAACTGTGCATGATTTGTTATCTGTCTTGTACAAATCAAATCTCTCTGCAACAGATTTCACACTGCCCTAAAAGACTGGGAGAAGAAGAAAAAAAGCCAGTCTTCTTTCTTTATTTTTTTAAAAGCTCTGGAAAGTGCTTGGTAGTGAAGTGAAGGGGAGCCTACGTATGATTTGCAGTTAATGGACTTGCAAAAAGTAGTAAAACATGCAAAAACAGTGATACGGTCTATATGGCAGAGCAGTTAAGGTTGATTTACAGCTCTTTCCAAAAAGCATTCTTTTTATGCTATAGGCAGTTTTAAAACAGTGTGCCTTCGGGAGATTGTGGCAAGTGATAGCACATTAACATTGCAAGTTTATACATGAACCATTTAAACCATCTCCACGGGTGCTGCCTATAATCATACATTATAGTTTAATGAGCACATGGGGCAGTCGTACTTTTATATTCATCTGTTTGAGCACTGAATGAGAACTTTTTATAACAGTGAATCAACTCTTTGTTGATCTAGTCATATGTTTGTTTAATAATGTTGGAGAGGTGGCGCTTCAACCTCCTGGGCGCTGCCGAGGTGCACTTGAGCAAGACACCGAACCGTAACTGCTCGTAGCAGACAACTCCCCATCTCTCCACAGTGCATGTGCATGTGTGTGTGTATTTCATATCTGTGTGTGTCTAATGACAAATAACCACCGAGTGTTTTTCCCAAGAGAGATTAATAAAGTTCTTCTTCTTGACATCGATGTGACCCTACGTTCTCCACAAGAGGGCAGTGGCGGCACTTCTTTGGGCACAAAGTGTCTTTGCTGCGGAGTGCAAATGAGGCCAAAGGAGGAATCAGATCAGATACTAATCTCAATCTGTGTTGCTATAACTGGACACTGTACTTACCCTGTTTAATGACAACAAATAGCACGAATGTTCAGAAATGATGCCAGCTATTCTCAGAATTGACCCCTTAATCATTAAACATTCAACATACAGTGCCAATACAGTCAATACAATCTGAGAGTTTCCTGCCCATATTCCCAAAAATAAACTCGTCACCATAAAAAGGTTTACAGACATATTTGAAATGACAAAATGAAGGCAATCAACTAAACTAATAAACTGAATATTTTCACATTATAGTGACATATATTTAAAATGTTGTCATTTCAGAAACACCTCTACAAACGTCCTTACATCAACATATATTCTTGCTCTCCCCCCAAACAATTATATCAGTCATTATTACAGGTTATTGAAATCTTACAACCAAGTTATATGTCTTGTTTCAATCATAATGTTATTATTATTGGTACACCTTCAAGTATATAATGCCCTAAACTACAGAAAGGTTATTTTAAACTCATGTAAGTACCACAGACACACAGTACATCCTCATCGGAGTATAGAGAGGAAATGAATCATCAGTTATTAAACTCTCTTTTCTCTCTGGTTAACGATTCAAACAACTTTTGTTTTTGTTCAGGTAACCAGCGAAATGTGTGTTTACAGTGGTGTGTAGTGTCCACATAAAAAATGGGATTCATTAGATAAACCCTTCTTAGATGTGCCTCTATTCTTTTTCAGTATGGAAACCAGATGCAAATAGGAATTTATTTGGCATGATGGATGTATATAAAACAAAGAGGAAGTGTAGAAACATTGCAATGGCAAACAGAGTCAATATGTTTTGGTCTGTTATTCATTATATTGGAATGAATGCACAACATTGTACAGTATAAAATCTTTCATTGTCTATATGTTTCACATATTTTTATCATTTTGTTTCACAGTGCTTTGACTTTTCCTTGGTTAGGATGAACAAAACTGCAGGCAAACTTTCTTTAAACGCATATAATGCAGCAGCTGTTGCAGGAAGCAGATTACTGAAGATCAGTATGCAACTATGCCTATAACGATCCAGTTAGTGCTATCATGAACATTTCCAAATCCTATGTTATCAGCTAGAGCAGTCATCTTCAACAAGATTGCACAACCATTCTGTTGATCTGAACTGAAAGAAAACACAGAGACAGACAATGGGTCTGATGTGGGTCAATGGGTAATATGTAAAATATTTATTTCACGTGAGGCTGTGCAGTAGCTCATGATATCAAACATGTTTAGGAGTAATCATCAACTCCGATACGAAAAACATAAAAATAAACGTGTTTAATTTGTCACTATCTAAGAGGATCATACTCACTATGGATATGTCCTCGCGACTCACTTCCTGCATGCCTTGCGAATCCAGAGCAGCTGCCTCTCACAGCCTTGTTGTGTTGTTCATGCCATTAAGTGCAGTTAGCATATTAAACGTTCTAACTTTTCATTCAACACTCCTTTTGTGGTGTTACTGCCCCATTTGGGAAGCATTTTCCCATTGTCCTTTTGTGGGACGTTGAATACTGGGCACAAAAATGAATCTAATCATTTCCTCTAAACATGTGTGTAGGTGTGACAAACACCATCTTCAGTGGAACCTTTGGTCTTTAATCATGTCTATATTTGGAAGCAGTAATCAATGTGTTATTAGTTCTTGTTTCTGTAAAACAGTCAGTTCAGTACACCTCTAATGAATCTAAGACACATTGACGGACTGAGCTGACTGAGCTGTTCTCATATGCTAATTTAACTGACGGCTGTGGCTTGATACTCACTGGTAGTGGTATTGATCTTCTCATCGAAGCAAGAAAGCAAAACAAAAAGTATTCCTTTAAGGAAGTGAATGCATATCTTGTATCTTAGCTATAAAACAACAACAAACGAGAAATAAAAGATATTTGACAGAGGGAATAATTGGGTATGAAGGGCTGTGTAATTGTGATCAGATCTGTATTTGAGCTGTGAATGATTAAACATGTTTGACAAAGATGGATGACAGTGGGGATAAGATAGTGAATGGGAAGGGGGTACCTCTTGTGCACATGATTCCCAGCTACGCCCCTGATCAGCAGCAGTCATATCAGAGATGTGAGAGGGGAAGAAGAGAGCACAAAGAGGGAAGGCAAGAGGAAAGACAGAGAAGGAGGAGGAGGAGGAGGTCTGAGTAAACCACGCCTCCGGTCTCGGATCCTCTCGCAAGTCTTATTCACAGCCTCTCATGTTGAGGATAGAGAGAGAAAGGGGAGAAACAAGAAGAAGGGTGCACGAAGAAGAAGACGGGAGCAGCAAAACGACCATGGCAATATCCAAAACGTCTCAGCTTGAGATAGAGTCCGATCACAGCGCACCTCTACCGCCGTCGACAACTGCACGGAGCATGCAGTCGCACAACAGACAGAGCCCAGATGAATGAGGAGCTATACCTGGGCCGTGGACAAAATGAGGGTCATCTTCATCCAAAACGCCGGTTTCGTCGCAGCTTTCTCGCCTTTTAGAAGTGAGTCGGTGATGTTGGCAGCGTTTAGGACGACAGATAAGGTGAACGAGCCAGAATTAACCACAGCTAGATCATGCAAGTCGACTGAGGAGTGAGGAGATCAGACCGATTGATTTAGTGTTTTTGTTTTATTGGGATAGAGTTTGCACATACATTATAGCCAATATATCATTTTAAAACACAACTTGTATTCAGCTTCCGGCATGCTGCCTGCTGTCGAAATCTGAATACATATTTTATTACATATTGGCACTAGAATTAATTTTGATCCAGTGATACAGGACTATGTATCAGGTAATTATGGACAGATAATGTCCTTATAGACTTTTTGTGCTTAATCCATTAGTAGATTGATGATATAGCGATAATAACATGAATATGTAGGAGGAGTCACTTTGATCAAAGCCAATTGATCAACTAAGACAATCTGGAAATGTTAGTTTCCACATGTAATAATAGGCTATGACTAATAGGCTACGCGTTATTCCTTGTAATTTATTTATTTATTAATACTATTATTAGACCTATAAGTATTATATTATCAATTATTTTTAGGTAGGTAGTTTGAAATATTTAACAGTGGGAAGGTTATTTAAAAACTTCCCTAGTGAGATGGAAACCGCTTATTTATCGCCCCACCGTGGGGCATCCCGTCCCGAGGCTCAGAGAGGCCAAACCTCAGCGGGCAAACCGGCGGGGGCTGACCTCTCCCCTCCACCTCCACCTCCATCCCTACTTGCCGGCAACTCATCCGAAGAGACCCCGGCAAGCAGTGATGGACGGAGAAACTCGGGCGTGAAGAAACACCACCACAAGCACAACCTGAAACACCGCTACGAGCTGCTGGAGACTCTGGGAAGAGGCACCTATGGCAAAGTCAAGAAAGCCATTGAGCGACACTCCGGCAGAGAGGTGAGCCACTTCAGAGACGCTCTGAGCAGCAGCTGTAAACGTCTGTCATGATGCTTTTAGTGGGCTTGTTATACATGCATACTTCTGTGAAGCGCTTTAGTTGCCTCTACAAACAACATTGGGTCTAAAATAAGTGCTTTGTTGTTGTCATTGGCGTGTGCATGTCCTCCCCCCCTGGGAATTCCCCCCTCTATGCTGAAAAGGGCCCGTGGGGCCAGGGAGTTGCGGCTGCACACGCCTGTCCAATGCGGGGCCTCACGACCGGATACTGGAGTGCAAATCTGACTGATGTGACTGCAGTGATCCCAAAGCATCATGGAAAACCGCTAACAGTCCCCCAGAAATAGTACCAGGGCCCACTCGCATGTTTTTTTATTTTCAGTGTTTTAGACACCCTCTATATCCTTTCGGTTTTGGTTTTATTTTGATGGGTGTGAGTGGGTTTGCATGTGTCATTACAACACTTTCTGTTTCCTTATTTAAAACAAAAAGTGTTTTGGCTGTCTTTGCTATAGTAAACCTATCATCTGTTGTAATGTCCTTGGAGACCAGCACATCTCTCCAAATATTATTTTCTATCCTCCTGAGGCAAAATGTGACCCCTGTGCCCATTCTGGCAGGACATGATGAACTTTCCACGTACTGAAAATGCCAGGGGGAAACTTTAGTATAGGTCAACAATGTCCCCCAATGGTTTCAAAGCTCCTGCATGTTTGCTAGGGGGGCCATAAACCCGTCCGACAGGGCTCACTCTCTCTTGGCCTGTCCCACTTGGCTCCTGGTCCTGTCTTCAGTATGTTTTCCTGTTTATTATTGCCATGGCAGCAGCTCTAATGTAATGTATCTAACTTTCACTGGCGTTGTAAAATTGCACAATACATGTTGACTGAAAGGGTCAAGAGTCTGTAGTTTGCGATGCTGTTGATCTGTATCTGTGTTGCCTGCCTACCTACCTACTAAAAATGCAAAAAAAAAGACCTGTCAGTTTACAAATAATTCATTGTAGGTCAACACTCGGTGGCCTAATGCCTTCCTTTCTCCTGCAATCTGCTGCAGTGCCCCGAGCATAGCATTCAGACTTTAAATAGCATCTCAGTGAAGTATAGGACTTCCTTGCACCGCTGTGTTTTTACGTGGGAGTTTGTATATCTTAGGGAAGTCCTTTGAGAATCAACACCTCTGCACATGGAGTACCAGCAGAAATCAGACAGAGAATGACTGCCGGCCACCTCACGGGTCACGTGAGTCTGGCACTGGTGTTGCTCGAGTTTACTTGACCTCTGACTCAAAGTTAGTCCCTTGTGTTCATATGGCAGATACAGCCGTGCAGTGAGACTGTTATGCAATCACCTTGACTCCCTGTACCTTTCACAAACCAAACGAGAAGAGCAGGAGAGAACTAAGTGAGGAGACAGACTGAGAAAGTTTTGTATGTGACCCGTTTGAGCACATGTGTGGAAGGAGCTGACGGCACATGGGGAAGATTGATTAGATGTGGGCACATTCAGTGTGTCAGCGAAAGTGGAACTGAGTGACTGTCTGCTTTAATCTGCAAAGCCATATGTTGTAGTGCTCGGCAGCTCAGTGGAAACCCAACATTACATGGAGTGCAATTGATCATAGAAATCATAGCGTAGGGATATGTGCACAAACTCCATGTACACCTGAGAGATAGAAAGAGACTCTGTGTGTCTTATTTGCTATCTAGATGTGGTGACAGCCAGGCCTGGAATGGGTAGTGACACATGAAAGGCCATCCACAGCAGGAAATGAGATTGAAGGGGAAGGTTAATATCCTGTATGGGGGATCCATCACAGTCAGGAGGGGGTGGGCAGTTAGAAGAGGGACACAGTGAAGCCCACCACCATAACAAGAGAGGGAGAGCCTCAGTTAAAGGGGTTAGAGAGTCATATTAATATGAGCTTAAATCACCAGATTACATCATTCCCCAACAATGGATTCACTGGAGAGGTACGCGGGAGGGGAAAACACTGACATTCCTCTGCTATATGTGGTGCCGTTGATGAGGTATTATGATTCCTGGCTGTGTTTGAGAATATAGTTCTCTGGAAAAGTGACGGGCCTCTGCCTCCCACTCACTCTCTCTGTCTCCCCCTAACTCTGACTCAGACACACATACACACACACTCAACACAAGAGATGATCATGATCTTTAGAGAGCGCAAAGAAGGGTGAGCTTGTGATGAATACTTCATCTATTTTAATGGCCTGAGAAAGCACAGGAAGATGTCAGGCTCTGGTGAAGCGAAACATGGACTTTCACTTCAAACAGCTCTGTTGCGAACAAGGATGGGGGGGTGGGGCAGACGAGGCCAGCCCCATACCTGGCAGGGGCCGGCGTGGGCAGCAGTGCAGCGCCTGTTTACTGTGAGTGACAGTAATAGGGATCCACTTAAGGACAAGCGTAGCTGTGTCAGCCAGCCCGGCCAGCTGGCAAGTGGCTGATCTGCAGTCCTGTTTAATGATCCACATCGGGGTCGGGGCAGGGGAACATGAGGAGACACACAAGAGTCACCTGGCTTTGTCTCAAGCCCAATGTGGGAGAGCTGGCTCATTCAATGAGTTAACATAGAGTGTGGAATGATCATGGCTGTTACAGATTGATCACATCTCCTGGAGAAAAAAGAGCCTTTTGGTTTTAGGCAGGAGTTAATAAGAGAAAGCTTACTGGCCTTTGCATGTACATTTGTTGGTCTTTTTTCAGTTGTTGCACAAATTAATAAATTCCTAATGACTTCCTACATTAAATCCAGGAAAGGTGACTCACATTCTGCCTCACTGTTAAACACCAAAGTCAGAAATGTTAATCACGTTTTGGGGATCAGTGGTAAAATGTTGAATCTGATGAGGTAAAGGAAAACATCAGTGTTAAGACACAAACAACCTTTGCCAATTATGAACACAGCATGTGGACCCCCCTGGACCCCATCTTGTTTATTATGGTATCATTTATTTAAATTCTATGTAATCAAGGCATGCTCTGGAAGAGAACTATTCCGGTTTGGGGTTATTTTTATTGATGTACACGGTAATTAGCTTGGCACTCGCTACTGCCTGTGGTTTCTACTGAATGGAATAAAGCTGGGCTCCTCAGAATACTACTGCTTAGCTAGGAGAGGACAAAAGTTTAAACTAACAGAATTCAGAGCGAAACAGACTCTATACAGGCTTGATCAAAGCAAACCCAGGACTCAATCCAGAATGTTTAGGCTATAATTATAGTGACATGTGCTAGACTGTGTACTCTCGATTGGTTTCTTTGGAAAAGGCATCTAACCCCTCATTTAGGAGTGCATAGGGTAGAGGTCTGAATGCATCCAGTCGCGGCTGTCTCTGACCCCGGTGGCATTGCCATGACAGTGAAAAATCATCCAATCATGTGTAGTTGTTCGACTGCTGAACCCTCCTGTAGCAGGCCCATTGGCAAGGCAAGTAGACTGAATCACTTCCTCAATAAAACTCCCAGCAGGTCAACTTTTCAGGCTTTGTCAAAAGTATGCAATTAGCTGTTGTTAATATGGATGACTAAAGATAAGACACCGGGTAATGATGTAGTGTCTTCTCAAGGACCTTTTTTGACAGGGCAGGAAACACGGTAGGTTAAGATGTATGGAGAAGCACTGTGACATCCATGCCTCCCTGCCTTCCTCTATGAACATTTAACACCTCGCTATCCTCTTTTACACCATACTCATAGTCCTCAGCTGTTTTTCAGATAGAGGGTTGCTGTGGAAAGTCCATGTGTCTCCATGTGAATCAGACTTCTGAGATAGGGTGGGGGTCCAGATCAGAGACCCAGCCCAAACACTGACTAATACCTGGTTAAATGTAGGCCCAGGCACTGGGGGAGTACAAAGCAAGCCTCCATTATGGCATCACGTGGCAGGGTGTTTTTCACCTTCATTTTGCTTCATACAGAAAAGAGTAAATTACACAGTGTGAGACTAAGATGACAGCGCTTCCTTGTGTGAGTCATCTGGCTGTCATGACAGCAAGGCCTGGTGAGGAGGTTAAAGTTTGTTTTGCATGCCCTACACAGGACCCCCGAGAGGGGAGGTAAACGAGGTGGATGAAGTACACAGAGTTTATTAGGGAAAGTTATGTAGTAATACAAACTGAGTAGGCTCACATGTTTTTACTGAGGCAGACAGACGTCACATGGTGTACAGTATGTACTCTGCAAGAGGCATGTACATTTTAAAGTTCACTGATAGATAAAGAATGTGACTTAAATAGACTGTAGTCTTATTTTACACTTCTCTTTGGTCATTTCCCGTTCTAAATGAAATCAACTTATTTGTGTAATCACTTTAAAAGGGAAATGTGTTGCACCCATGCTATGTGTTACTGTGAAATCTAAATGTTATGTTGCTATAAGTCAGCTGATCGTTGCGTCTTCTGTCCTCTGTTTCCAGGTGGCTATCAAATCGATTCGGAAGGAGAAGATCAAGGACGACCAGGACATGGTTCACATCCGCCGAGAGATTGAGATCATGTCATCCCTCCGCCACCCACACATCATCTCTATATATGAAGGTGAGGGTTTGCTGCAAATACACACGCATGCACGCACACACACACACACACACACACACACACACACACACACATGACAAATCCTACACACTCAGTTTGCCTTGAACACACATAAACAAAAACACACATGTCCCCAAATTCACCCCTCTCTCAGCTCATTCAGCACTTATGGCCAAACTGCAGGATTGTCATGTTATGACATGCAGATGTCATAATAAGACCTGGACTACAGCTCTGGGATGTTATTCATCTTCTCTGCTCTGTCTGGCTGCCTGGGCCAGTAAAAGTCTGGATGGCTCTTTGCCGGTGTGCATCTGGATCTCTCTGAATGTGTGTGTGCACGTGTGCACTGGAAGTTTGTGTGTGTAAGAGCGGTGGTATTCTAAGGGATTGCCTCTCCCACATCTAAGAGGTCTCATCTCTTGTCTTCTCTGGTCTTAATCTCAGGGCCAGACATCTGCTGATACTTAGAGACAACTGCAGCTGCAAACCAGACTGTACTTGTGTATGTGTGTCTTTGCACATGTGTGTGTCTGCATACATCCATGAGCCGGGACTGTATGTATGGGTGTGTGTGTGTGTGTGTGTGTGTGTCTAGATAGCGAGAGACTGTATTGACCTTAGTCACCCAGGCCTGCACCTTGTTTGACTCTGACCCAGTGCTATGCACAGGGAGGAAAGGCCTTAAGCCTTCCCTGGAGAAACATTACCATATATCTACCCCAGGAAGCAACTCTCTAAATATCAAAGCCTTCAAGTCAGGCTTAAATGGTCCTGTTTTTATATACAAGCCCTTTTCAATGACCTTAACTTCACTGGCAGAAAACATAGATTAGAATTAATGGTGAGCGGAAAGGTTGAACAATTCCCATTGAATTCTTTCAACATATTGCTTGCAATTAATCATCTCTTATAATGTAGTCTGGGCCTATGTGCAGGCAATTAAAGTCACAAGGCAGTGTGAGTCTGTTTCATATGATTTGTGACTCGTGACTGTATTTACGCCTGTGTCAACAAAGCAACCGTTTCTATGCCCTTTTCAGGATAGCTGCCCTGGCACAATGGTAGCCGGTTGTGTGCCACTGCCCAAACTGGCCTGTCCTTTGTGCAGTGTCAAAGTCCCCAGGTCGTTATCAGAATGTGAATATATGACAAACATCACTATTTGTCATGGGAACGTGCCAGTAGTCAGCTGGACAGCTGAAGTACAGCCACGTGTTATGTGTTTTAGGAGAATGATTGAAGGAACTCCAAGCTTTATAAATGCAAAGGAGGCTGCATGGTGTTCCTGTGTGTGCTGCTTTCCTTTATAAGCAGCCTACTTCACCAACAAACTCGACCAGACTCATTGCTCTCGCTCTTTGGTGTTTCTCCTCAAACCCAGCGTTTACTGTTGTGGCCTGGCCTCCACCCAGCCTTGCTTTAGAGATATATAAGAGGCCCGAGATTTGTGTATCCGGCAACACCCTCTTCAACAGCCCCTGCTAACTGCCTTGTGTGAAGCAAAGCTGAACCAGATGTGTGTGTGAAGATTGATTTCTACCACTCCCTTACATTCTGCATCCATCAGCATGCTGTGCGGGGCATTTAAAAGCAGACTTCGTACCCACCTTGTCAACCTCAATGAATGCTTTGAAGGAAAAAAATTGACCCCAGCCAAAAAATAGTCTTTTAAACACATTATTTTATGGATTAACCAAACATGTAACATGTTAATTAGTGAGCTTTAGAGGTGGTAGACAGATTTTCTGGCGGTTTCTACTCTGAAGGCTAAGCTAAACTAACTGGTTGCTGGCTGTAGCATCATATTTACCGTACAGATGTGAGAGTGATATCCATCTTCTCATCTAACTCTCTGCAAGAAAGCAAATAAGTGTATTTCCCAATATCCTTAAGGAGGGAAAGGGAAATAAGGAGGAGATATAAAGTTAAACCAGACATAAAATCATTCACCCTGCTGTGAGTGAAAAGCCATCATTTTTATTGTATTCATTACTGCATTCCCTAGAGGTGACATAAGCCTAGCTATTCATTTAAATCCTTTGTTATGGTAGCTCAGTTCAGTAAATAATCACCAATTCATTAAAGAACCTATTGAAGTAATGCATTGAAACGGCTAAATCAAAATGTGGGAAGTTCCCAATGCTTGCTTATTTATTTTTAGCATCAATAGTACTCCACCACTCTTCTGCACAACCCGTTATAGTGGTCTTCTTGCCCCCCCCCCCCCCATGCAAGCTTGCAACATTGTCTATCATCAGTGCAGTTAATAGGACAATAGGTGCTAATCAGTCAGATGTGAGGGCCTGATCTGTGAGCGAAGCCTGGTGAGTGACAGCGAGGCTGCAGTGGTGGCCGGCCTCCCAATGGGCTGTAACAAACCCAAGTTATGTAGCCAGGTAATTACTTCACCACCAGGGGTCAAAGGTAAATGGGAGTGCACGCTGAGAATTGGCTCTCCAAGTACAACCACACCATGGATCACTGTGAATGTCACCCCAGGTCACCACTTTGTCCACCAATCAGAGGGCTGGATCTGTTCTTCCCTTCCCGGGTGCTTCGCGAGCAGCCAGACAGCCGCAATCAGGCAGCATTACCATCACTCAGCAACTGTGTGTTTTTGTAGAGGATTATATCTCTAAAAGGACCCTGGGAGGGAGGGGGGCGGTGAGGAAAGTAGTGTGACAAACTATGAAGGTGCTCACTCGAGGGTGCAGAAAGCAGAGGCCCTCACCCCCGGTGACCCTGCTGTGTGGGAAAATCAAGCCACACAATACGGAACAACATGGCTGACTGTGTTGTTGTCATCTCAGTATTCCCTCGGTCTCTCTCTCTCTCTCTCTCTCTCTCTCTCCTTCTCTCCCTGCCTAACCATTTCATTCCCTTAATGCCAAGGCGCTGGGAGAGAAGTATGTTGCCAAGTTAAAATTATACAGCAGAAGGCTAAATACTGACACAGAATGATATGTTTGGTGCCTGCCGTTGGATAGGAATGCATTACAGTAATACAACTGTAATAACATCACTTTCTCCGCTCACCAGATGTGTAACAAGTCACCATTCTAAAAGTCACATTGAAGATGAGTTATCCAGCATTGTTTGCTGTTCATATTCTGTATTTGTTTTAGTCATATACAATTTCAACATCAGTCAGATATAAAACATTAGAGACAGCAGAAGACACAAGGACAGGGACGCTATTGTTACTTGGCTTCCATTATTACTTACACACAGAAATACACGAGGCGGGGATGCTCTTACCCGTGTTGAGTAATACATTACTTCTTCTGAGAAGTTGTGCACCGTGTTGTCACAATAAACTGTTGTACATTATGTGATATGGACACTCAGTGGGGGTAGTTAAGAATGTGTTATTGAAATGTGTTGACGTGATGAGAAGTTGAAGTGTGATGTGTCGAGGGCATTGCTTGACACCAATGTGTCCTCTCTGTCTGCAAAGCTAACTCTTTCTCTCCTTGAGTTGGTTCCTGCTTTCTCTCTGTGTTCCCTGCTCTCCACTCGCTGTGGTCTCGGAGGAGCGGGCTTGATTGAGTTAACAGCCCCTCCCTGTAATGTTGTGAAGGAGCCAGATACATGAGGTGGGGTTTGGGTGATGTAACCCAGGGAGAAATGTAGAGATGTTATGTACTCCTCTGAAATTCGTATTCCAAACTAAAGGGGGTGGGGGGGGGGGGGGGGGGGGTGAACTAGTTTGCTCTTCTTTTTACATAACAATGTCCACTTGTGATTTTACTATGATAGAACCTGGAACGACTTTATAAGATGTCCTCCCATCTCTCCTCCCGGTAATATAGATGTATTTTCCTAGAAAGCAGATATTAATGGACGATTGTTTTCTTATCATTTCTCAGTGTTTGAGAACAAGGACAAGATCGTGATTGTGATGGAGTACGCCAGCAACGGCGAGCTGTATGACTACATCAGCGAGCGCCGGCGCCTGAGCGAGCGGGAGACGCGACACTTCTTCAGACAGATAGTCTCCGCCGTGCACCACTGCCACAAGGTGAGAAAACCCATACCACACTATACATAGAGGAAAAGCATGCACGTTCATTTTCTCGGTCGCCTTAAATCTCGCTTTGCCTCTCTCACACGCATCCGGACTTTGTTTTTCAGGCCATAGAATGCTAATTGTAACATTAACCATGCACCTCCACAGTCAGCCGTAGAGCCAGTTAATCTGCAGGCCCTACACAGTATGCTTTCCTTGGCGCTGGTGTTTGGGAGTCATCTGTTTCTGAGTGAAGATGGAACACAGGCCAGTTTAAATCAGGCTTACACTCAGATTACAGTGCGCCAAACAGTCCCTGCATTAGTTCTGTCCTCATCTGTTGACACTCTGACGGACTTCCCCAGATATTTCGCTCCAGCCACGCCCATGTCAACCCCTGTTCCACACCTCACTAACTCCCATCAAAACCCCAAGGTCCAAGGACTTGTTTGGATGGGCTCCCCCTGCTGTCATCCTCTGACCAGCTGGAGATAGGTGATGTCATAGTCCTCAGATAGGAGAGTCCCAAACAGCCATGAGTAATGAATCATCACCACCAAGCACAACCTCCCACCGGGTGGGGTGGTGTGAGTCACTGGCACAACAACCATTTCTTCTTTGTATCCACCAGTCAGGGTCATGTGAACATGAGCTCTCTCCTGGGCAATAACCAATGGGAGATGCCATGCGGAGCGCAACCCTAGGGGGTGGTGTGGCGGGTGAAGTCACTCCTCCGCTTCTGAGCTGGGTTCTGTCTGTCTGCATACCACATGTTAATTCCAGATTATTATTTATTTTTTAAACCCAGGCATGGTTGTTTTTTAATCCCTAGATGTTGTGAGAACATCATTCATACAGGGTGGTAATTACAGGCTCATGTTTATATGACACATGTGAGTCGATTTTAAAAAGAAAATCAAGGCAGATGTCAACATAAAGACCCCAGAGGGGACAAGACCAATTAAAGAGTACCAGACCAACAGACTGCCTTGATTTCCCCCGAGAACCACAAGCCAGCCTTGTCAGAGTAAATCATCTCTTGATACAATGGACTGTTTATTATTTGGATCCATCTCTCTTGAATAATGTATTGATAGATGCATCAATCACAACTTTGTTTTTTTCTCATTGACTTTCAGAATGGAATAGTGCACAGGGATTTGAAACTGGAAAATGTGCTACTGGATGAAAACTGTAATATTAAGGTAAACTTGCCCCTTTTTGTTGTTTTCTCTTTGTGAGAGATTGACAGTCACATGGCTAGTGTGATATTTACACGTACCCCTGTTTCCACAGATTGCTGATTTTGGGCTGTCCAACCTCTACCATAAGGACAAGCTGCTGCAAACCTTCTGTGGCAGCCCGCTCTATGCTTCACCAGAGATCGTCAATGGGAGACCTTACCGTGGCCCAGAGGTGAGGCCCAGTGAACCAAACAATGACAATGACTGAAACCCCAGCTGTTTGTGTGTGAACTTCATTTCCTTTTATGTATTCATCATCATCATTGACCTCCCTGTCTGTTAAATTAGGTATGAAGCTCCCTTTTTCTCACCTTTTTAAATAGCTTTCATCATTATTATCTCACCAGTGATTATCATCAACACATATGCCATACACAAAGAGGTGGATAAGCTTTATTTTCTTCTTCTTTGATGGGATTACTGTTAGTCTCCAGTCAAAGGGAGGTCTCTCTTGCAACTCCACAGTGGGTCAACTCAGATACTGTCTGCATCCCTTCCCTGTCCTCCCCTTCCTAAAATGCCTGTGTCCTTTGAAGTGAGGAACTGGAGGATAGTTTTTCCTCACTTTCTCTTCATCTTAATGGGATCGGAATGAGCCTCCACAGCCTCAAAGAGACACTCATGGTCAAAGTCAAATAGTTTTGGTGAAAGAGAGTGAAACCGTCTCCTCAAAGCCACTTATCTGGCAATTCCAGACTCATTCTGGAGGGCGTCGTCTCTGAAATTGCATCAGTTACATAAAACAAAGCAAAAGACAGGGGGAAAAAAACCTTGCATTTTTAGATATTCAAGTCCAACCGTTCAATTTAGCGTAATTCACTATAATTTACTCCAGAGTGCTAAAAACTACAGCAGTCCGATTGCAATCGAAATTATAGAAACCCGGTTGGGGTGAGGCCGCAAATTACAGCAAACACAGGCAACGAAAATAGAACACAACAATAGTGTCTGTCTCGCCCTCGGGAGCGGACCAATGGCAACAGGAGAGAGAAACACATTCTTGATGTGGGTCCAGATCCTCAGAGGAAGTACACAAGCTCCTTAACTGGCCGTATCTGATTTCCTCTTCCTAGACTATGTCTCAAAGCTTCAGCTACCGCCATCAGAAGCACATTCCTTAGGACATCTCATCCTTCCTTGACAACACAATACAATACAATACACACACACACACACTCACATATACAATACATTGAGACAGCTCATCTGCTGAGTGCTGAATGGCAGCGTGTCTCCAGCGAGTCATCAGGGGCCATCACGACTGCTGGACTCATTACCATCGTCCACTCCCACCGCTTCCCACGTGGCTCTGCATCTCCTCTTGCCCCAGACACAAAGTCTTATGTAACTGCTTACTTAGAAAGCCACATTGCATTAGTTTGGTGGTCAGAAAGTGCTTGCTTCTGCTTGACAGAGCAGGAGAGAGTGTGTGTGTGTCTGTGTGTCTGTGTGTGTGTGTGTGTGTGTGTGTGTGTGGGTGGGATAGAGGAGGAAAGGATTTATTTGTGTGGAAACAAGCCATTTCCCACCAGTGAACAGGCATTTGTCATTATTTCTAGTAAAGACACGATGTTCTGCAGATGTTCTTGTGTGATGATAGTGTGAAAAAGTGATTACGTTGCTTATTAATTTCAAAGTGAACTCAAGAATATCACTCAAAGGTCTGATCATGAGCCGAGCAGAGCTCATTCCACAACACTCATTTTAATGCCATGACTCTCTAATTAAAACGAGACTGCATTTCAATTCCATTACACCAAATCAACCTTTTTGTTTAATTAGCCCGATGCGTACAGTATACATGTTTTATTTGATAGGCAGTGTGTGTACTGCGTGTGACTGGAGGAACTAGTTTATAACCAGATTCTTTGTTTCCCCCCAGGTGGACAGCTGGGCTCTGGGGGTGCTGCTGTATACCCTGGTCTACGGGACCATGCCATTCGATGGGGGAGACCACAAGAACCTCATTCGCCAGATTAGCAACGGCGACTACAAAGAGCCCACTCAGTCCTCAGGTACTGCAGGAACCACTGTTTGTCATGCTAGGAAAACCTTTATTAAACTATATCATAAACTATACTTGGCAGATAGAGTCTGTGAGGTACACCATTCGTCAGACCCTGAAACCATTGACCCCTGTCTTTCTGTCTATAAATTGTACAGCACTTACTTCTTTATGTGAATACCAGAAAATCCTCGAAAGTCTGTGAGATGTTGGTCCATAAACTGTTTAACTGAACATCAATCAGACTGCTCTCAATGTACACACATAGTAGAATCTGCACAATCCATTACGTATGATGCTCTTTTTGTCCAGACAGTATAAGAAACGTATTGATAATAATGATAAGCTTCAAACCTCTAAAACTACTCCTTGATTTTGTTACATTTTTTATTAATATGAAGTCCGTTTGGTTCAGGAACTCAATACCATTCACTAAAAAAGAAAAGAAAAAATAAGTTTATTATATCATAGATGTTTTTAAATACTTCCTGAATTATTTCATTATTTAATGAAAGCCCATATTACTCTGTAGTATAATAATATGTTAATATGTAGTATGAGACGGCTTACAGATTGTTTCCTGCTAGATGCCCGTGGACTGATCCGCTGGATGCTGATGGTGAACCCTGAGCGGCGGGCCACGGTGGAGGACATAGCCAACCACTGGTGGGTAAACTGGGGCTGGAAGAACAGTGTGTGTGACTGCGAGACCCAACGCGACCACGGAGGCTCGCCCATGCTGGCCCGCTTCATCGACTGGCAGAACCGCACTGAGCCACGTGGTTCTGGAGCCAAGGCTGCAGCCATGCCCCAGCTGCTGCGTCAGAGGCCCAAAAAGTCCAAGAAGGAAAACGTAGAGGCAGGACAGGCCCACGGTGGAGCAGAAGACAAGCCAGGTCTGAAGAGACCCAAGGGGATCCTTAAGACCAGGGTTACTGGGGAGCAGCGGTCAGCCAGCCTGGAAGAGGTGGAGTTGGGCCAGGCAGCGCTGCCTCAACAAGCTGAAGAGGGAGAGGAGGCCTCAAGCCCAGATCAAGAGGACGAGGAGCGGAGTCTGGGAGGAGGCTCGCCAGCTAAGATGGTGCCATCTCTACCCAGGAAAGGCATCTTGAAGAACAACCAACAGCGGGAATCAGGGTACTACTCCTCCCCAGAGCGCAGCGAGTCCTCAGAGCTTTTAGGAGGTGCCAGTATGTCTCTGCTAGCCACCTCCCCGCCTAAGAGAATGATGGGGAGAAAGGGCATCTTGAAGCGAAATGGCAAGTACTCCACCTACAGCGGGCCTCCGTCAGCGGCAGCGGTGGCTGGAGTCCTCGGCGAGTCTCCTCCCTCAACTGACTCTGGTCTGTCCCGCAGTCAGAGTCGGCCTTCCAGTATAGTCGGGGAGGACAGCTCCGTCCTGTCCCTGTCACCCAACTCCCTCAGTGGGGCCGAGTGGCACCCCTCCACCCCCCACCTCCGCCCAAACATCAGGACCTGCGTCTCGGCTGAAAACCTGCTGCAGCTCGCCAACTACAAGGGCTTCCAGACAGCCCCGCCACTCCAGGGACCCAAGTTCAGCCGTGGCTCCAAAACGAAAGGCTCCCCGGGGGACAATGGCAGCTTCTCCTTGCTGGGGGACCTGGAGGACATGACTCAGGTGTACCAGCAAGCCCTGGACATCAGCAGCAACCTCAACTAACATATGGGTGGCAGAGAGAGAGGAAGCAGAGAGAATTGAACATGACTGTGTGTGCGTGTATGTGTGTGTACAGATGTATACAGGTGGCATTAACGACCAGTGTGTTACTGGGATACACCTTTTGGGAATTTGTGATTTTCCAAATGGAGCTGAAATCTTGATGGAAATGATATGTCTTCACACATACACACACACACATACACACACACACACACACACACACACACACACACACACACACAGAGATGTACACACTTAGGTGCACTTATCTGGCCAGAGGAAATTCAGTTAGGGTTTTTTGAACAAGAGAGAAGAGCTGGCACGAGAGAATGCCACCCAGTCTGCTTTCTTGGCCCGCCCATAGACTTTGCTGTGTTCAACATGTTTACATATTCAGCAAGAAGGCACGTTAGAATCACAAATGCAGAAACCAGGTTGGCTCTCCTTGTACACCACCCATTTTGAGTTTGAGTTTACAAAAGCACCTTAAAACTCACAGAGAGCACATGCTTTTGTGATCTTTCCTTCCTTTAGAATCAAACCAGGGTCTTGTTCCAAAAATAACTGACATTGATAATTATTTATTAATATTTTCGTAGCTTTTAGTTTTAAGTGCAAAACTGGTGGGTGCTGGCTGTTACTGGAAGAGTCTAAAGCTCCTTGTGTCCAACTCTTTGTGTGGAACTGACATATATAATTATGTTACTCAGTGATGAGAAACATATATATTACTCAGCATATATAACAGTGTCTGCGCTTGTAAAACACGCAGGCAAATATACCTTCATAAAAGCGTATGTCCTATATATGTGTATGATACTAGGGAACATGTAGGAAGTGCCTTTTTTGATTCATAATAAAAAATTATGTATGTCATTTCCTTAAAGTGGAGGGAAAAGCCAGGCCAACCTGTCACCAGTTGTGCTTTTTAAAAATGTTTCTTTGTGAATGTTGGAGAGACCCAGGGCCTTTGGCGCACAGCTGACTAGCTTTACTTGTTTTGGGGTTCAAAGGTCAATCTCAGACAGTTGAGATCAAACGGGCTCGTCTTCTCCCCCCCCCCCCCCCCTCCCCGCTCCCCCCACAAGTAGAATCACACAGATATGCCAGGATCTACAGGCCACCTCAGAAAGACCTCCTCTGTGTTCTTTGTCAGCGTTTAAGCCCATAGTTTGGGTTGTCAGCAGTTAAGGTGGTTTAGTTGAGCACAGATTTGCTGGCAGCACCAGAGGTCTGGAGGGACTCACCTAGTGGGGCATTTAGTGAATGAGATGGCGCAGACACCATCTCACAGTCCTGGAATGTGCCTGGCTCTCTTAACCTTTGGTGTTTCACATTTCTGAGGCTACCTGATAAAAAAAAGGCCGTTTAGTGAGAAATTCTGTTCTTTTTTTGTTCACGTTGTTTGTTTTTGTTGTTTTTACCAAAGACACATAAGGTGGTTTTCATTGTCAGACTAGTTAATATTTTACCCCTAAGCTCTTCAAAAGAGCTAAGTAAGCTGGTTTGTTTAGCCTACTGATGACACAGCAAATTCCTCAGACAAAGGCTGGAGACGTGTTGGTGCTAGAGATCTCTATCAGCCCCGGCCCGACTCAGCACAGATGGGATCTGCGGTCCGTGCTCAGCCCTCCAGCTGTGTATACTAGTCCATTATGTCAACCAAGCACAATTAGCCAGCTATTGTTTTCATTTGAGAGTAAGAGAGAGGCAGCGTGTAGAGATTTATAGCTAGAGGGAAAAGAAAAGAGTGAAAGAGTGACGCTTGGAAAGGTGAGATTGGAGAGGACTTCTCCTGTAAAACACAGGAAAGGTCAAAGAGTAAGATACTTTATTGAAGGGATTGTAATGTAGAATAGTGAAAGTAAAGAAAGTGAGTAGAAAGAAGAAGTAGAAAGTTGTTTTTTATACCAAAGATGTGATAAAGCTTTGGGATGATTCAGGGGAATGGATGCGTTAGGGGCTAATGGGAGTCCTCTGGATTGATCTTTGATTTGGGAATCCCCATTGGTGAAGGAAATCATCCCCACATTGGCTTTACCTCACGTTTGTTTTCATTTTCAACTTTTATTTAAGATGCTGGAGGCTGTTGGTACAGCTTGTCTTGAGGGTCAGTCAGTGTGTGTGTGACTTGTGTGTCCTGCATGGCCTTAGAAAGTGTGTAACACTTTTCCAAGGCAGCAATAAAAGTGGGAGAACGGCAACTGACATCCAAAATATCAAGTGATGCAGATGGAAAAGCATGCAGTAGATGACCCTGAGGAAGATCACATGTTGAATGTTTTCAGTAGTCCTCTTGGTTGAAGCAAAGGTCCTGGGTATATGGATTCAAATGAAAGACCCGTTGCGTATTATATTGCATTTTATTGCCTTTTGTATTGCATTTTATTGTCAACTGGATTTACAGTGAGAAAATTATACTATGTTAGTATTTTTGTTTTATTATGCTTCTGTTTTTGATTTTCCAAAATATAAGAAACTTTATATTGCTTTATGTTATGGCAGAAAATACTTCCTTCCTCGAAGTATTAGAATTTCTTTCCAAAAAAACGGACAAATCTGATCTGAAACTTGTGTAGTCTCAGTTTTCTCCTATTTTGCTACACCTGTGGGTTAAAGTAGCTTATTAACAACCTCCAAAAGACAAACACCAACTAAATTAATTGAAATAGGGCAAAATGCAAGTATATGCACTGTAATGCATCAATAGCGAACCCTAAGAAAATTGCATTTCCACCTCTACCAAAGCAGGGGAGGTCCAAAATGCTGGAACAACATCAGGAGAAAAAGGAAATAAAGCAATGGAAAGAATCTGATGATGAAACTTAAACTCTGCCAAACTGGAAAAACGTGGTGCATATCTGTTAGTTAGCAGAAAGTCTAATCATAGGAAAACTTGACTGGATATTGTTATGACAATAATGGTAATTTAGTATTGATATGTTATTTAAGTATTATTTTCGTTACAGCTCATTACTATTGATGGCTATTGCCACGTTTTTTGTTTTTATTTTATTTTTTTGTCTGTTGGTGATCCTGGACTGCCGAGGTGGATTAAGTTGCGTGCCTTTGGTATCTTTTACGATCTTTTTTTTTTTTTTTTTTTTTGATAATGAAAATGATTATCAATCTGTTTTTATACTTGTATTTATTGGTGATCAAGCCATTTAATTTGTTGTCAAAATACTCCCTGTTCATGCTTTGGCCTGCTTTGGACTGTGTGTTGTGTTCAGGACGTACTGCACACGACAGAGTCGTCTGTTCGAAGTAGAGGGATATCATCTCATTGTGAAGGCAGTGGTCAAGCGTGTATTTTTAAGAGTAACAAATCAATAACAGTTTCTCAAATCCTATACAAATGTCTTAATTCATCCATCTGGGTGTATTTCTACTCAACACAATGCCTCTGTAGTACTGTATCAACTCAAATAAATGGATCTTGAAAGTGTTTGGTGTTTGTTCTTTATTAAAAATGTGTTCATTTAAAGTGTAATTAGAACATTTCCTGCAGCATTAAATATACAGGTGTATATGAGTCTCTGGTGAGGATCAATACTGAAGTGTGTGACATTCACATTGCTAACATCCTTCATCCCATTTACAAAATAGGCCAAGATTGATGTCTCTCACATACTGCCAGTGTTCCTTGAATCTACTTCCAGAGTTCAAGCCTGACTTCCAATGGCCGCATTAAAACGTTATTTCTGGTTTGACCCAGTCATAGAATTGGATAAACAAATATCCCCAGAGGTCAGACTGGGACGGAACAACAAAACCTTCATCCGCTACTCATCTTCTTACAGTAGCGACAAGTTTAAAACAAACTATTATGGGACGGATGTCCTCATTTCGTTTCCTTTTTAAGAACGAGTGACCCAAAAACCTACATGAAGACACGAACGAGGTCAGCAGTTGAGATCCACATAGCAAATGTGTTCTATTTTCATCCTTAACTCCAACAATGTGAGTTTAATTAATTGAAGGGGGCAAAAGGTTACGGTCAAAAACGCCAAACTAAAAGAATACGGGTAATTTTGACTCAGTTTAAAAGAATTTGTTAAAACCTCAAGGCCTGCTTTGAAGCAAAGCAGAGCGACCAGAGCGCATGTGCCAGTTTTTTGGGACTGAAATTAGCCAATGTTTCCACACAGCTTCAGGCTTAACTTAACAAGGATTTTAAAGTGAAACTCCACATAAAATCTATTTTTAAGCATTTCAAAGTCATTCCCTGTAGGCTTGAAAGGTCAGTTACAATAAAGTCCAATAGTGACCAGTTTTCTCACTGGAAACAAGTATCAACACATCCAAGGACAGTTTTTAAACTGCCACTGTCCATTAGCAAGTTAATGATGTTCCAAATGTATCATATTTCTGTCAAAAATGTTGTTAAAAGCACAACTTGTATTTTACTCCTAACATAAAACCTGTCAAGCTCATTAGTGGGCAACCACATTGGTTTATGCACATTGAAGCGCCCACCTACTGCTCCTCCATTAGTCAGGTCTTTATTTGATGCTTTGTTTATCAAGTAAGTCATTTTTGAGTGAGATGCCAGCAAACTACAATAACAACAAATGAACCAGATTTATCAGGTTTATCAGGCCAGCCAATGGTTGATCTAGGATGGAACATTTCTTACGGAAGCACAAGCTGCATGTGCTACCAAGTGTGAAAACTAATGTCCATGCCTACTCATGAACATGCATGAGGACTGAGATGAAACCAGACATATCTTTGCAGAAATATAAATAAAACATACCGAGCGTATACTGTAGATGGACAGCAGAGTGGTTTAGGATGTGGAGACATTTCTATTGGGGCCCGGCCTCACCTGCATCGCAAAACATACACTGACGGTTCACTCAACATTCAAATAGAAACCAAAATACTTCACGGAGGATCATCAGTATTTGTTTTCCATCACGGTCTCAACAAAAAAGGAGCTCCTGGCTTTATTTGTAGCGAGCAAACTTTGTTGCGTTTCACTTTCTCCCCTCCTCCCTCTCTTTACCCTTCACAGGCTCATAATAAGATAAGAGTCGCTTCCTTGACGCTCAGCAACCAATCAATAGGACAAATGGCAACCACGTGAGTGTGATACCGTGGAAATGTATGTACTTTTTCCACCATGAAAACCGGAAGCGATTGTACCAAACAGAATTGAACTGACCGCAGTCACTGTGCTCCACGTAGGACAAAACTACAAACTTCTTTGAGACGACTTTTAGCTCTAAAGAAGTGTTTTCATACAGGGAAGAAAAGAACCTGTGTTCACATAGGGATCCTGTTGAACATAGGTAGACTCTGTTATTCTATGAATAAGCTTTGAGTGGCTGATTGACAGCAACTCCCCATAAAGGAAATGACGATACTTACTAATCCCAATCAAGAATGGGCCGCCAGTTACATGATGGACAACTTTGCACCCTAATGAGACAACACGTGCCAAAACCAAAAGGTAAGTAACGGCTCCCCTGAAATATGCTGGAAATAGAGCAAATGTAAAACAAATTCTCATGGCAGCTATGTGACAGAATTGTTGATATTACATCTTCAATGAACAGTGTTGTTGTTTTTGACCCAGCACACCTGCTGGTAATTACTAAAAAAGTGGAGTATAACAGTCTCTGGAGAAAAGCAATTATATTTGTCGTAAGAAAACTGACAGATTCAAACAAACAGCAGCAGACAACACGGAGCAGAGAACACAGTTCATGTCTGGCTCAGGGTAGAAACAAGAGTGTCTGTTTCTAGGTCTTGGAGAGTCAATTGATTGTTGAGGGAGAACATTTCTGCCGCTCGGTTAATTTGATCCACATTTTTTTGCAAGGAGGAGTCGGTGGGTGGCTGGAAGCAATGCAGTCTTTCTGGGGTTTGGTCCTGATGAGTAGGACAGCACCCCCCAGCTCATGCTGGCCAGACACAAGCTGCAGGCCTTGGAAGAAGACAACATCAAATACTTCTACAGTATGGTGCAGAGCAGGATTTAGGTTTCTTCTATCACACATTGAAACTGTTATCCTAAGTCTGAAATTGGCCTTTGTAAGCTAGTCTGAGCTATAAAAGTAGCCTTTAAGCCTCCTATTTATAAATCCCTCCTACATCAATATTTATTTTTGTCACACTGACAGTGAACTACGTAAAATTACATCAATCATCGTCTCAAGTCATTATTTCTTTTGGGAAGTTTTCTCTCAAAGAGCAAGATAATTGTCCTTGGAACAAGAACAGGTCTCTTTTTTGTTTTAATGCAAATTCCAGTTGTCTAAGTCAGAGGCGAGCGAGAACAAAGCTCAGCAGTAATAATACGAGCAGAGGACAAACAATAAAAAGCAATTGTGTTATATTAAGAATTTAAATGCTTGTGGTAATTAGTCGTCAGTCATATGCAAAGGTTAATACAGACAGCGTTGTGGAGAAAAGGGAAAAAAAAAGTATTTTGAGAATCCAGCGGCTGCACCCCCCGACACTGATATGATCTGAGTTTCAAAGGGATTTTTTTTTATGTCTCCAGAACAAGTTCTGCTTCACTTTTTGACCCTTAAATAAAGGCCAGCTGCTAGACCCTCTGAACCCTCCTCCCTTCATATGTAGAAGGTGAGTCTGTTTGCCCCCGGAGGTGGGGGTTTATTAGTGGAGACGGCATACCCAACTACACATTCAAAATGCCAAACAATCCCAGACCCCTCCCCACATACCCCTTCCGGTCCTTTAAGTGTGACCCCGACTCGATGCCTTGCAGATACGGAGATCTGCATAATGTTGGAGGATATAAGCTATTCTTTACCTCTTGCATGAAGGACAGACTTGAAAAGAGGCCTCTCTCTTCGGAGCCCCCTCGAGCTGCATCTGTTAAAAGCCATCACACGCAGAGGGATTTGGGACATGAAAGCGGAAGAATTTACATGCACTTCAAATCAGTTTACAACTCTTTTTGTCTGCCGAAAAAACGGCTTCATGTGAGGAAAGTGGGGGGATATTCTGCAAATTGAGCGAAAAGCTGGCGGAGGATTTGGCGAGGTCAGTGCTGCCTTGGCGCGTCTGGCTGCTGTTGCAGGCAGGATGTTCCACAGTGAAGGTTTAGGGTGGCTGTTGTAAACCGAGCTGCCCGTTCATTGCAGGAAAAATAAACAGAGGGCTGGGCCTGAAGTAAGTCCTGAGTACAGTGGAGCATGTGTTCCCTTGCTTAGCTGACACATTGTTTTAGAAATAACAGTCTGAGAGGCTGCTTTCCATACCTTTGCACACACACACCTACACACACCTACACACACACAATAATGCTTGGACACACTCGCCGTGTGCACGTTTTTATAAGTCCTCTTTCATTCTTTCTCGCTCTCTCGGAAAGGACTCACACAGGTTCCCTAACTCACAACACTGCAGGACTCCTTTTCCTCTGCGCCGCTGTGATAACATTGTGACTGGATATGGAATGGAATAAACCACCCTCCTTTCCTGCTCAGCTTCCACTCCTCTATCATTCATCCTCCATCCAGCGGGCCCCCTCCACACACACACACACAGCTCTCCATCCCTCTCCTGTCCAGATGACTATTTTTAGCGGCAGCGCTGCTATTCTGGAATTTGTTGCTGACTGGCTGCTGCTGGGTGTCTGGGCGGCGATCTCTTCTGGAATGTCTGGCCCACTCTCAAACCACTCCAGAGTCCCAGCGCAGGGTGGATGGCTCGGGGCTCTGATTACAACTTTAAGCCCGCTGTAGCTGTAGCTCACTTTTCCTCCAGCAGAAACACAAAACTGGAGCGAGGGGAGAGAACTTTCTCTGTCCTATACCACTAAGTTACTGTTATGAATGACTGGCCTTTTGTCTGTGTTTATGTGTGTGCTTTTGTTCTTTTATTGATTTAGTAGTCAGGACAGAAATCCAATGAGTAACTTTATGGGGACACTCCCAGCCAATAAAAAGCCCAACAAATACCCTATCCCAAAATTATGAATAATTAATTTAAGGTAAGGGTTAAAGTTGGTGTTGTGGCATGTTGTGGTTATGGCAGGGCAGCCCCCCTGAATGTCGATGAGTAAATGAGGTGCAGGAGCCACGAGCCACCTACATCCCGGGCCCTTCCAAGTAGACCTAGAGCTGCTCACAGCGCACCGCCATGGAGGAAATGCCAGCAAGCCCCGGGCAGAGGTCCCACATGGGGTTCCTCACCGAGCTGCCGTCCCTGCCTGTCGCTGAGTTGAATCCCCCGGGCAGAGTGACCCCACCGGTTGAGAAGTGTAAAAATATTTGTGGTTTATTATTAAACTGTGGCAGGCCACATGTGATTGCATTTGAGTACAGTCAGAATCCTAACTGAAACGTATTACAATAGATTTGCTGATTGCCAGATAGTCTATGTGGAAAAACCAAATCCAATTTGAATCAAACATTCTGAGACGGGTCCAGACCTGGGTTAGGGTTAAAGTTTGATTAAGTCTCCAGGAAATGAATGAAAGTCAATGCGAACATGTTTTGGTGTGTGTGTGTGTGTGTGTGTGTGTGTGTGTGTGTGTGTGTGTGTGTGTGTGTGTGTGTGTTAGCGCTTGTGTGTGTGGTCCATGAAAAGAAAATAAGCAGCACTAATGGGAAGTTTTTCCTGTCTTGGATCAGGCTTTAGGGGTTTCAAAGCAAAATTGTTTGCAGTGGAGAGAACGCCGTCCAAGCCCACCTGTTGCTCATGATTGCAGAGATCCGCTTGAGCTGGGCCTTGTCGAGAGACATCCTGCAGTATGCCACTCAATAACATCAATGGACCAGGCAGGCCCATTCATTCCACAAGATTACCCAAGCAGAGGTGATGCACTACAATGCAAATACAAAATACATAAAGGCATGCCTGAACTGCTAAGCGATGGGGGAGATGCAGTCGGCAGTTGTGCTCATGTTTCTTATCTATCACCCAAACATTCAGAAATGACAGAACTATTTAAGACAATGCTGCTGCTTGTCATTGCAATAAATCCTGGCTCTATAGATGTTTCCCCAAGGCCACAATGTGAATGTACAGGGTGTACTTTACACACGTTTCCATCATATTTAATGAGATAAACCCTGACCTTCCAAATGGCAATGAGAGTTCATACGGTGAGGGAGTGGTTTCCCCCAGGCCAAGTGATTAGGACATGAACAGGAGGGTGTAAAACTAACACAATGGTCTGCAGCCAAATCTTTTAAAGCACATATTCATGCACCTTTTGCCTCTTCAGAAGCCAAGAGGAGGAAATGCTTCTATGGCATGTAAACCCTTTCATTGTAAATCACTGAACTCTGCATCCTGCCGATCCTCGAGCTACTGATAAGAATTCCCATCACAAAACATCTTGTTCTTGTTAGCATTAGGATGTACACAGGCGAGTTTCAAAAGTGAACAGTCAGCAATGTGAGCATGGATGCAGTTAATTGGCCTTGGCTCTCAATATGGGGATGTGGGTTTAGCTCCAGTATGGTGGGGCCGAGTCTAGGCCATGAAGAAGAGAGGAGACTGTGAGGAAGCCCATCAGACGCTGTGGCCGAGCCATCCGGCTAACTGGCCAGTCAGGTAATTAAACGGCCTTCAGCACTCTGTATAAAAGCTGTCTCTCTCTAGAGTGTGAAAGGCCGAGGGCTGGGAAGCAAACTTGTTCTTGGCCAAATCGTAGAGATGTGTGGCCTGGCTGCTTTGGGACCCAATCCCTTGGCCGCAGGGTTTTAGCACGGCTGGTTTTAGCTCATCCT
Source organism: Cottoperca gobio (assembly GCF_900634415.1). NCBI lineage: Eukaryota > Metazoa > Chordata > Actinopteri > Perciformes > Bovichtidae > Cottoperca > Cottoperca gobio. Next base: position 20,888,115 of record NC_041360.1, read on the forward strand.
TCAATTTGGTTTAGTTTCGGAGGATTTTTCTTCTACCAACCCCCCACCCCAATCCAATTCACCCATAGCTTTAAGTAGATATACAGCAGAGAGAGCTGGATGGATGGATGTATCCCCCAGCTGGATAACATTCCTCTGGTTTCCACTTGTGTCTGCTTCTCCTTTTTTATGGGTCAGTGTTTCTGTGATTAAAGTTTCTTTTCCTTTTTCCCCTCCCTCTGCTTTTCCACTCTCTTTCCATTCATAGCTATTTTCCTCTCTGCCTTGTTTTTGCCTTTGCCTTTTTTTTTTTTTTAAATGTGAATTTAAATAGTCCCAAAAATTGACTTGGGGAAACTCCCGTTCAGTTTTGTCCTACAGCCACTTCACCACCAGAAAAAAACCACATATGTGTCATCGTTTGAATATATTAATTCGGGAGTTTAATCTTGCAGTTATTCTCCCGGCTTTGAAGATGCGTTGAAACAATAAATACTATGTTGTCTCTGGTGCGGCATCAAAACATTTGTGGAACATCACTATCACACGTTCCCACACTGCCCCCTTTAACAGTGTCTCTTCACATGGCCTTATCATCGATGCCAACTGACTGGCCATCCTCAAACCGACGTTACTGTGATTGATATGAGCATGGGTGTGACTCCTTGTCCTGCTTCCTCTTCCTCTCCAGACGTGGCTGTTTCACACGGAGGGGGGCTTGATGTGACATGAATGGCTGTTCAAAGCGGTGACAAAACAGAAAAACCCAAGTCACATCCGTGTACAGTAATGCATCCTTTTCCAGACAAGTAACCCAATTGTGTGTACAGATCCTGGATGTTTGTATTACCTGAAGTGCCAAACACACATTTTTTATAGTAGTGCCAGCCTAAAATTGAGATTTCAGGTCATCGTTATAAAATTAGATTATTCATTATTTCCACATTCTGTCAATTCAGTCTGTTAGACAGTAACCACATTCATCCAATCTCTTGCTTGATCAGCTTGTTTGGAGAGGTACACGCTGTCCATTACGTTAATCTGCTGAGTACAACTGTCGTACATATCACCAGGAACGATTTTTTTTTATCTGACCTCTTCTCCGCATTAAGATAACTTGGTAGTAAAACCCTGGTCAACATTAATCACTGTCATGGTGGTCCATCTACCGTTGTCTCTTTTTAAAAGGAAGAGGGGGGAAAACAACTTCCCAGGAGTATGTGGGGCCTGACATTCGCTATCCCATTACAGCCCACCTAAGACACAGACATGCACATAAAACAACGTGAGACACAAGGTAATGAAGTGCTAACCACTGAGGTAATCACTCTTGAGGCAGCGACCCCCTTCTGTTCCCATCTTGTCCTCATATCCTTGGTTCTTCTTTTCCAGCCCTCCCTCCTCGTGTGCCTTCATAATCTGTCACTGACAACAGATTCCATCAGATAAATTAAAATGTGTTTTTGTCCCAAGTCTGCTTGTGGGAATGGAGACAACTATGAGGAGGTTTTGCGGTTCTGCTCATGATGAGGGGATTAAAATCAGCCTCAGGGGGATGAATACACGCTTCATGGATTGATTTAAGAAAGGAGGAACATCCTAGACAGATATAAAGGTCTGTATTGCCTGCCAAGACAAGGGGTGGGGAAGTTCTTTTGGGTACGGTTAAGTTTCAAATAAAAGCAAGCGCTCTGCGACTACAGGTGAGTCCTGTTTGATGCTCACTTAGGGTGACATTTGGATGGGAACACTGTGCTTTTTCTTCCTGCCAAAGATACAAATCTCCCTTTGGCAGTTGCAGTTTGTTGGGTTGGGGGTTGGCTGTTGGGGTGTCTTGTCTTAACATGGTAGATAGGCTGATGAGTCGTTCCTGAAAGATTCTCTTTAAGAGTGATGGCCATCTGGGCCATTTCTCAGTATGTGTGTGAGTATGGTTTTGTTTTTTTTCTCTTCCATAGCAGTGAAATGTTAAAGGAAAACAAATGAAAAGATAGCGCTTTGAAAATGGATCTGTCCCAGCAGCCCTCCACCACCACCTCCCTCCTACTCCTCAATGCTGACCCCCTCCTGCCTCCACTTGACGAAAGAGTATACCCTCTTCGTCGCACGCAACATTGAGGGGAGTGGGGAGAGAGGGTTGGGGTAAAATTAAATGAAAAAATGTAGAGGGAGGAGGAAGAAATGATGGAGACAAGAGAGGAAGAGCGAGCGATGATTAGAGGAAGATCCATTTGTGGATGCTAATGATAAAAAATGTTGAGTAGCTGGAGAGCAGATAGCAAGAATGAACTGAGAGAGAATAAATGGCAGAGAAACTGTACATAGAGGGAATTAAAAAGAAGAGTTATTTGCTCATTTTGAGCTGTAAAACAAACAACAAGCTAAATGAGGCTAAAAGCTGTGTAGAGCTGAGTGTAACTGCAGAGACGGGAGATACTCACTACAAGTGACACCTTGTACATGACAAAGATTCATTTCATCCTAAGATAAAAAAGTGCAGCTTTAAAGCAACATAATGTAACAAATAGTTTTATTGCGATTTAGCAATTCACTTAAACACAGCTTTTGTAACTATGCATACAACATAAAACATCAGGCAAAGTGCAACAACACAACACAAGACATAGCAAGCCAGCTAAAACAGTGCAGTGGATCGTCAAACAGTCTTAAAGCCTTACGCTCACAAAGTCACTCCATTTTCACTATTATATATATATATATATATATATATATATATATATATATATATATATATATATATACTATTAAATCAGTGAAGCATCAAAAGGATTTTAAGGTAAAATAGTTACATACTGTTGCTTTTATAAGTAAAGAAGGTTGAAACTATGTGCTGTCTTTGAAAGAAATAAAACAATGGTATCACTTTCATGAAAAGTATTTTTTTTACATCTTTGTTCAGAATCCTCCTCTCTTAAATCTCCTACAAAAAAATTATTCTGTGATTAGCAGGCAGCTGCCGCAACTTGTTCGTCTGAGCACTGAAAAATGTTACACCAAGACATTCAGTACCCGACAACATCAAATACAATAACTGACACACACACAGACACACACACACACAGACACACACACACACACACACCTCCCACACGTCTCTTTCTCAAAACACAAATCTTTCATACGCTAATGACACGCTATAGTGGTGAGCTATGCACTGAGCAGGGTGGGAAAGATTAGTGAACTGACAGACATTCCTAGCAGCTGATGTCAACGTATTATCACAAAATATGCTCAATATGATGTTACAAACCAAAATATGAACTCCTTTGACAATGTGAGAGCTGATATGTTTGGACGAGGGTGGTCCCCAACTGGCTGACCTGGAGGTCAAAATCATAACTCCTGAGGTAGAAATTCCTCAGGCCTGGTCCAAAGAGAACCCCACAAAGGTGAGAGGTGGACCAGGATGCCTTTGTTGCCAGACTCTGGAAGCAATACTAGCCAAATGACTGGTTCACGGGCCCATTGACCACAAGGGTACATTCCAGACATTCTACCCTCCGACAGTGACGTCCTGGTGAGTTTACGGAGGACAGATGTCCTCTTCACAACCTGTGTGGCAGAGGGAGGGGGTGGGGGGATCTTTTGATATCATTGTTCTTTCCCACTTCCAGACTTGCTGTGGTTTGAACTCTGTTGAATCACTCTATATGAAACACATCCATCTAAAAGTCTCCAGAAGTGTATTTAGATGTTGGACCAGGAAAGATAACTTGTGGGTTCTTGCAGCTTGTAGATTCAAAGGTCAGATCATCTGAACTATTGGACAGAGCTCAAGTCAGAAAAACAACCATTGTGTTGTAGTGTCTTTTAGCAACAAGAATCAGACCAAATTACAAATATACAGTACATATATGTATTTCTTATTCTCATATATATATTTTCTTAATACCTCTAGTGGTACCTATCCATGCAGATGTTACTATTACTATTACTACTAATATCATTCTCTGAGGTTTTCAATGCAAGTGAATGGAAATGTATTTCCTCAGCTCTACAGAGAGTTCCAGCATCTTTAATGTTCTGCTTTACTTTCATAAACTTCCTTTCCAGCAGCAGTTTTTGGTGAAAATGCTCTGATAAATCCACAGTACCCTGCATGCCCGGCACAAAATGACAAATAGACAAAGTTAGCAAATAGCTGCTGAACATAACGTAGCATTCAGCAGCTACGTTAGCTCCACAGATGAAATTCAATTAACCTTCATTGTATTGGGATGGAGGCAGAAGTCTTGAAGACGGATATAAAGCCTAAGTAAAATAATCCAGCACTATCTGCATGGCTCAATACCACTGGAAGAAAGTGGGAAAATATATATATTTCTGTAATTGAACCGTTTAATTTTAAAACATTAAAAGTGGTAGCGGTGGTTTTATAATCTCAGCTTTTATCTTCTCATTATGAAGTAATTAGTGTGCATCATTGCAAATCTGCCAAGTCCATTACCTGCCCTTCTCTTCAATCTCAAATGTGTCCCAAAGGTTCAGCACTTGCAAAGCTTTGATTGAGTTCCACCAGGTGCACATACAGTATTTAGATGTGGTATTTTCCTTCATCTAATTCACATCCTGAAATGGCTGTTTTATCTGGAATATCCTCCAAATACAGCAGCTGCATAAACAGGACAAGCCATTTGTGTGCATGCGATGCAATGCGCCAAGGCTTCCTTCGCCACATTTGGCTCTCAGCAAAATGTCAGCGACAGTTTAAAGTTCCAGTCCTGATCCAGTTTCCCTCCTGCGGAGAGAAGAGTTTCATTATGGGGCTTGCTATAGAAAGACGATCTCACTCCAATTAACCTCTACCTTCTGTGGATTGAGATCGAAGCTTTGTGCCGCACGTGTGACGAAAGGCAAGCCTCATATCTCCAGTGTAAACACTGCAATTATTGGAGCGCTTTTTTGCTCAGAGCCACAGAGACTACAAAGGGTTTTGTCTCACTCGTGGTGTGTTTTACTTTCTTTCCCGCACACATGATTTGTCTTTCAGTCAGGCAGGACCATGAGTGGAGCAGCTACTTCCTGTGACAAGGCAGAAGGGGTTAAAAGGGAGCCCACTGACCCACATAAACAAGCACTCTCATTCATGGCCTCCGTTACTCCCTCATTGCTAAAGTCTGACTCACAAACATTCAAACACCACTGAAGTGCTACCACCACCCTCCCCACCCAGTCACCACCACTGAACTCATCTCCTTCTCCCACACAATTCAACCCACTTCAGTAAAGCTCACACACACACACACACACACACACACACACAATACAGTGGAATCCTACTGTACATACAGTGTACGTGGGCATAGACACATACTGTATATACACACATGCACCCACACACTCTTTCCTTCACACAGACAAACAGCCCGGGAGAGGGAGAGGAGGTCAACATAACTCTTCTCTCAAGAATGCAGAAAAAGTTTATGTTGCCATTGGAAAGGGAGAGAGGCATCTTGTGTGAGCTCAGATGAGCAATTATCCTTTTCAGCACACAGACAAAAAAAAGGGCCTTTTTTTTTCTGGGAACGTGCCTCCCACCAATATTTCTCCTTGCAGCCGCAGGAGTTCAGCAACATTTGCACTAAATTGGCAAACGTCAATCTGTCACTCGGTTGGAATGTGTTATTTTTACCGTGACTATTTTTACCTCCACTTATTTCCATGGCGCCGAGTAATAACTGTTTGTTTGGACACATAAAAGTGTAACAAGAAATGCTTATTGAGGTATCAGTTTTCAGATGTTATTGTGCTTTGCATGCAAGATACATAGGCCGAGATGGTGCATATTGCATTTTGAATTATGAGCATTGGTGGCACCAGCTTACTAAGATGTGGTGACATAACATAAAGTCGTAACATTATAAACACAGCGTAAATTAGATGTTACAGGCCATCCAGATACAAAAAAAGCCCACATCTAATAAAGGCATCTGTCTGCGTTGATTAATGAGAGTAACCTATGTATGTTTGAAGAGTTTCACACAGCTTTATGGCTGTGGGTTTTGGGGTTGTGTAAAGTAACTTCTGCACTGTAACCAATTACTCTCATATCGACTTTTAATGAAGAGTAAAAATAAACATTCAGGTCTCTAATCTTAAAGAAGTCCACGCCCCAAAACCCATATATACAGTAGCCTATATGTATGTGCATGGATGTTCGCAAATTAACACACACAAGCTTGTAATCACTTGCACAGACACAGACACACACACACACACACACACACACACACACACACACACACACACACACACACACACACACACACACACACACACACACACACTCACATGGACACACACACAGTTGGGCACCACCAATCAACCCTTCCTCTCCTTCCGCTGATAGACAGTGTTTACAACTGGAATCTCTCTCTCTCTCTCTCTCTCTCTCTCTCTCTCTCTCTCTCTCTCTCTCTCTCTCTCTCTCTCTCTCTCTCTCTCTTTCTCCCTCTGTGTGTGTTTATCCTGTCCTCTACACAGTCTTCCTGTCCTCTGCCAGAGAATAATTGAATTGTTTTCTGGCATCTCCACTCACAATAATAATAATGAATAAATGAGAGGCATGCGAGTGTTTACAGTTCATTTCTCCAGTTGGCAACTCAATCTGAAACTTTGTGTTTTGCTTCGCCGCCACAATCCTTAGACAGAAAATAGCAGGAATGGAAGTCTAAAAGCTACAATCTCTTCATGAGGGTTGAGCTTCTTAGGAAAAGAAAGCCCAAACATGCACGGTAGATTTGTCAGTCAGTTGCATTGGTAGTTGTTGTGTGAGTTGAAACATTTGTGAAGATCTTCAACCGTTTTCCTCAAGAGTTGAGGTACATTTTGAGTTTGAATTAAAACATTTCAGTCTGTTTAGTTTGAGATATAAGTTTCTGTCTCAAAACATTCTTGTCTAGCCTTGTCCGGTAGCCTAATGGTTGCAAATATCTTGCAATATATGTCCAAGACTTCATCCCTACAGGACATTTTCTATGTTGTTCCACAAATCCTGGAAATTCTCATGCAACATTTTCATAGAGGGGGCTCTTAATCCCAAATACAGATATTTACTTTTCGTTTGGCTGGTGGAAAATGAATTACCCTTTTGCCTCAGTCCCTTTCTCAACCTCCTCTCCTTCCCTCTGACCATGTTTTAAGGATGGTTGGCAGACAGAGCTCAGTGTAGAAAGAGACACAACTCCTGCAGACAGGATGGGAGCCCTTATTTACTTTGCAGATAATGATTTTGGGTAGTGGAGGGAGCGAGGCGTGCTGGCATGTCAGCTTGTTTTTGGGAAGCTTCTGAGAATGTCTATGATAAGAACACAATGTGTGCAAGTGTGTGTGTGTGTGTGTGTGTGTGTGTGTGTGTGTGTGTGTGTGTGTGTGTGTGTGTGTGTGTGAGAGAGAGAGAGAGAGAGAGAGAGTGTGTGTGTGTGTGTGTGTGTATGTGTTTGTTCTGGTTTCTGTTTGTAGTCCATTTGTAGTCCGAGTAGTATTGACCAATCATGTTCAAGCCGGCATGCAGGAATGCAGGTAAAACACTCTGTGTGGAGAAAGAGGCAGAACGCAATTTCGTAACCCATCGCTATCGTCTGACGATATCGCCGCATCTCAAGTTGCTAATCGAAGTGTAAACAATGTGCGAAAGAGGAACCTTAGAAATATTGGCCATCACCCCCGGAGGCTTATCGTCATCAGACCGATAGTCGATGGGTTCCGAGATTGCTTCCAGCTGTACACAACATTTGAACCATTCATATTTCTTTTCGCTAACTGTTTCCACTATTTGTCCATTACTATTAACTAAATATTTGAACTGTTTATTTAGTACTTTTCTCTAACTGTTTAAACCTCTCTTTCCATTTCCGTTAGCCACCTCTAAGTATAACTACGTACAGTAGATCTCACTGTACAAGCATAATGGTAAAAGGCAGACACAGACACGGCAGCGTCAGAGTAATGTACACGTTAACCAGCCCTTTAATCTTTACAGAGAGGAGAGCAGGAATGCATAGTTATTGGTGTGGCGTGTCTATGCCAGCCAAGCAAGACCGAGCTGAAGTGTTAAGTGTGTCGAGTGAGAATTACAGCCGTGTGTGATCATTGTAATTATGAAGTTCAGGGTATCTTGCTCTGTATTCATCATCACTTGGAGGTAGCTCATATCCTTCACACTCTGACTGATTTGGCTGATGAATGTGTGTGTGTCATGCGGGTGGATGTGGATACAGCAGGACTCCAGCCAAAGTGAGTTTCATTCTGAAAAGTTATTTTCAGACTTGATCTATCTTACTGTTTTCTGTGTTTCTCTGTGTGTCAAGTGAGCATGTGCTTTTTACCCAAGAGTGGGTGTGATGTGATGGGGCGTGAGCAAAGCAGCAGCTCCATATCCCAGCCCTGGAACCCTGTCGAAGTAACAGAGCTATGAATCACAAGTGGGAATTAACCCCCCCTTTTATTCTCACGCACACATGTGAGGAGCACTGGAGCTCGCAGGTGTTTAGGGTTCTCAAATGAGCCATTCTCCCAATCCTATACCCAAATATCCAGTATCTGCTCCCCACAGATCCATAGCAACACTGATTTCTGTAGTGTTTTTCCAGTCCCTGTCTCCGCCCCTTCCCATCATTCGCACTCGTTCTCACTCTTCCCGGTTCAATTGTGGTTGGCATCCTTTCCAGGCATATCTATCACCGAAATGCATGCAAAGCCTAGATACCTCGGTGGAACTGGGATGAAAACAAGGCCTTCCAGCGTTCCCAAACATCCTGCTCAAGACGAGTGAATTCCTCCAATCGGTGATTCATCTGCGTGTTGACAGACGAGACGAGCGAGAGAGATGAAGACACCTGTGAAGGGAGGAGCTGTAGAAATTCATGGTATGACTATCTTCACAACAAGTTGCTTATCACAACTGAACTGTGTATGTGTGTGTGTGTGTGTGTGTGTGTGTGTGTGTGTGTGTGTGTGTGTGTGTAGATTAGGTAAAGTGGAGAGAGAGTGAAACGTTTGTCTATTCTCACTTTCATCCTGAAAAAAATTACTGTTTCCATTTCATAATAGGGGCCGCTGTGCCCTCGCACGGGGCACACAACTCAGTTGGCCAGCAATATTTCATTAACATCAAAGAAGAGAATTCAGGTGCAGTTTCAATTTGTGTTGTACAACAAATCCGCAATTAGCTCATTCTTGTGCTTTGGCATCATCATCATCATCATCATCATCATCATCATCATCATCATCATCATCATCATCATCATCATCCTCCTCTCTGGTTTAATTTAAGTTACGTAAGAGTGTCCCCTTACTGCAGCATGACTGCTTTGTTTGGATACTTTAGCAATGATTATGTGGGTAAAACTGACCTTGTGAATGTTCATACCCTGCAGTGTTTACATGTTTACAAGTTTGTGTTTACGAGATGGCAGCTGGGATCACTCACTAGATTAAATATAGATAAAGGCAGTAGGTTTTCTTTTCTTTATCATTTGCCTTTCTTAAAGACAGTTGTATACAGGGCAACTTCTTATTAGCAACTGTCTTGTGATGGAGCTAGTTTACTATGTAAAGGTACTAACTAATATGTTACTGGCTCATTGATAACTACCAATATATCAGCAGGGGTTTGCAAGTGCTGCTCATCAATTTGTAACCTCAATTTCCTAAACTTTGTTTAGTCTAAAATCTGAGTAAATAGTGATGCAAGCTATGAACAATGAGTCCATACACCTTCCTCACGGCAAAGTCTGAAAACTTCAAGCCTGACAGCAGCTCACCTCGACAGCCAACGCCATGCTAATGATTAAAAGAAATTGAAAAGTTGAAACCTTCACGAAGCAGGCAGGTGGGCCATGTGCAAAATGTTTCGCAATTACGTCTCACCATTACTGAACCACCGCATTTCAAACAGTGCTGCAAATTCTTCTTAACACTGGCAGGAAATTGTCAGGCTTTAAAGAGTCTCTTAATTCTTCATCCTATGAAAACTGCTTTAAATATAGTCTTTAATCGATTCGATGAAAGATTAACTACCTTGCATGAGTTCATGCTGTTGAGTTTTGTCTCTACAATTATCTCATGTGTTCAAATGAAGTCAGTTCATTATTGGAGGCAGATGTTCATTTAGCTGACACTGCTAATTGCCAGTCTCCTCCTGTGTATGTGTGTGTAAATTAATGTGTGTATGTGCATATACTCAAAGCACACAGCGGGCAAAAGTCCCAAAGAAAGCCTGAAGTGATTCAAACTGACTCGAGGCCATCTGTCTCTGCCAGAAGAAATGATAGAGGGAGCAGTGATAAATTATTTCTCTGCTTGTGATCTTCAGGGCAGCATTCTTCCCTTTCCACAAGCATATGTGACCCCTACCTTTTTTTTTTTTTCATATACTGCCTTCCGCTAGATGCAAGTTTTATCCTCTTCCAAAATTTACCAACTCCTCACTCTTGTCTTCTTGCGGTTGGGTCTGCGTGTTGTGTCGTGTGGCCATCTTTCAGATGTCTCCCCGAGGCCTCCATGAGCAGCAGATGGGTATTACGGGGTCTGTGAGCATTTTCAGCTCCATAGCTAAGATCATGTGATGATGTGACACCCAAGGGACGACTAAGGGAGAGACTGATCTCATCCCTTTTCCATATAAGTCACCTCCCTTGTTTAGTGCTGTGTAAGTCTGGGAAAAATACAGATGCTGAAGCAATTTAATGTGGAGTTTGTGAAGAATTAGGGGTGGGGATTCTCCGTGGTGGCTGCACCCTTGAGCCAGTGGTTTAGGTAGTGGTTACAAAATGCTTCTTTTTGTTTTTACAGGTCATTTGCATAACCATTCTGTAACTTTTATTTTAAAATGATTAAAAACTATTACCCACTAAGCCAAAGTAGACCAGTGCTACAACAGACACTGCCAGATGTCACGTCCCCACCTTTACTACAACCCTACAATTGTATTTGAAACCAATTCTTTAGGCAGTGGAATATAATTGATGTTTCACTAACTTGAATGCTAACAATAGTAACAAACCTCAGCACTCATTTCATGCAGTCTCAGATGGAGGAAGACAGAGAGAGACACCTTCTGGTGTCTATTGCCAGTTTGCTGATGGTTTACATCATTACATCAATATCGTGTGTTTGACAGAATGTCTAGAAAACAACCGCATGTGACATGTGTGTATGTTTCAGTGGTGGAAGAAGTATTCTGAGCCTATATAGTATACAGTGTGTGAGTGTGTTTTATATAAATACCTCATTTTCAAGTGAAACAATCTGTTGTTGCAGTAAGGATACGTCAGCATGAAACAAGATAGAATATGTCACGTAATAACTAGAATTATGAAAAATAAATATTTATTCATTGAAGACTCATTTAGGGGTTGAAATGAGCAGTATGCAAAAATCATTTGTGTAAACAGGAGGTGTCAAAATATTTAGTGAGGTATAAAGTACAATTATTCTCTCTGAAATATAGTTGAATAGAAGTACCTCAATACTTAAGTACAATACTAGAATATAAATGTACTTAGTTGCTTCCCGCTGGTATGATTACATATTAGTATCCTGGTTTTGATCATCTTTGGAAACATGACAGTTACATGGAAGAAAAGTGTAAAAAATGTATTACACTAAATGTTTGTGCAGTAAAAATTGCATTGAACATCTTACAACAGTTTACAAAAGGTTTAGATATTGCATCAACGTTAAGGAATGAATCAATAAGTCATCAGCAAAGAGAACAGAGATAGCAGATAGCTGGCACATGTATGACGACTCCGTCAGCACATGGTCGCTCTTTCATTTTCCAACTTCAACTCCTCGACCTCCACCCCTCTGTGTCCTTGACGCCTTGGTTTATCATCTCCTCCTTGATTTGGCTACCACCCCGTGTGCCCACATGAGGTCATTCAATCTTTGATGTGAGGCTGTTTGGCATTGCCTCTCATGAGTAGGAGCCATCTATACTGCCTTTGATCATAGTTTTGATGTAACTGATGGAGCAGGGTTTATGTGGTAGCTGTCTGCCGCCATCCTCTTCTAACTCCCTCACAGCTGGTCCTCCGTTTCCCCTGCGGCTTCCTCCTTAACTCTGACACCTGTGTTTGGCGCCTCTGACAGGTAAAATCACGACAACGACCTTGCATAGCTTTCACTGAACTACTCAATCTACTGTACGCCGCCCATTCCACATACCCTGGATCTATGTCTTTCGCCACCAGCCTATGATGGCCAGACCCAACGATCATACCAGTGATGAAATGGTCTGTCCCCGCATACAAGCAGCCTGACTGGGAAAATTAATTAAGCCAGGAAAAATGGGGGTGCAAGAAGGGGGAGGTTAGACATGGGCATGCCTGACTTTCGTCTTTACAAGGAGCCAGAAAAGCTGTGTTTACATAGGGGGAACAGAAAAACATACATGTGCATTGACAAGTGGGACTTTCATGTGCTGTAATGTTGCGTTAATAAGTAAAACAAGCGGCTCCGTTTGTGGAAAAGCTGCATGTCACTAAGTGAGGCACCTTCAGCAGCTGGGAATTTACACATAAATCCACACACATGTTGCACTTGTACATAAACACAGAGAATCACACGAACCACATGTGCGCACAAGAAGCAAGTGACTCACACACACACACACACACACACACACACACACACACACACACACACACACAGCTCACCTGTTGACATATATTGTGGTTGTAGGGTCAGAGCTTTAAAGAGGCAGGATAAGGTCACCTGCACACCTGCACACACCATGGTACCAGCTCTTTCCACTTCATCATCTCCTCTGGTCCTCCTCCTACCCATAGCATTTGGCTTAATGGCTGTTAGACACACACACACACAAGGCGCCTTTCTCTGGAGAGGAACACAGTGAGGAGGTGGACAAGTGTGCATTCTCGGCTGAAGATGGGAAGCAGGAGGCTCTGTGCGTGCAAAGCCTCCATTCATCATTGTCAGTTACCTTGTGTTGGCTGGCCATCCCCCAAAAAGCTCGGGGATGAACCATTGACTCCTGTAAAAGGGGTTTTCACTTAGCGATGGCTCAATAAAAAGGGCCAATGCACTTAGAGTGCTGTTAATTACCCCCACTTCAAGTGAAGCAAAACCCCTGTTAACTTTACATAATGGACTCTGTCACCACTCTTTCTGGGTAAATGATGGGGGTGTTGTCAACGCAATGTAAGGATTACTTTGTGATATGTGTTATGAAAACAGTACAAGAACAAATGGCAATAGTTTTTGAAGTATCCTCTTTCTCAACATGAACTTTGTATTTTACCACTTTTGATGCAGATACCTTCATGTTCGTCAACCATTCTTTTTTATCTGGATATGGGCAGCTCCTCGTACACCTGTCAAAACATGGATGGCACAGATTGCAGCCCTTATGCCATCGGAAAAGCTGTAGAAGCAATTTGATTCCAAAGTCAAACAGGTTTTGTAAAACTTGGGAACAACTGTAGACATTTTGTTTTGCAAAATAACATGTATTGAATGTATTAAAGGTTGTGCTCTCCCTCACAGGTGCTTATTCGCTCACTTGTTATTCTGTCTGATTGCTCAGGTTGACATTGGGTGGAGCGACGCTGGAATCATTAAACTAAATCAAACAATAAGATTGATAAATGTGTTACTATCCCACCTGAACAACGAAACTGATAGGTGGGTGGGAGAGAAGTAAATCAAGCAGAGGGTTTATACAGAGGAACTAATCAAGCGCGACAAGTGAAAACACCTGTGTGGGTGGACCACAGGTGTGCAGGGCTTTTAAGAGAGACCACTCATCCCTGAAACCAAAAACCTTCTGCAGCCCATGAAGCTTTTTCTGTCTGTAAAACTGTTGACAGGACACCTGCCATGTGCAATATTCACTTTTTATCAACCACTTTGTACTTATATTACTTTTACTCTATTTTATTCTGTTTAGTTATTGTGCACTCGCCACTTTACTTTCTTGTTCTTTTGCTGTAACAAGGTACATTCCCTCGTTAGTGGGACTAATAAAGGATTTCTGATTCTGATTCTGAAACTGCAAACAAGGTCAGTCACTACTCTTTGCAATAGTAAATCCATGCAGGCTTTTAATTTGCAAAACTATCCCAGCGCCTAGAAAAGCTATTTTTATAATACATTAATGGGCTACATGCTAATGTCAGCATGCTATTTAGCAGGTACATGCTTTACATGCTACCACCAAAGTTATTAGCATACTGTATCTCCAGTGAGGGGGAAATAAATGGCTGTGCCAAATTAATTGGCAACCAATAGTCAACTTCATGGTGGTGTCGGGCTAGATGAAAAGTTGGCGGATCATGAACTGTTAGGATTCATTGTCTGGAGACATGAATGTCCGTACCAAGTTTTGTGACCGTTAATCTAGTAGATCTAGCAGTTAAGATATTTTAGTCCTGGCCAAAATGGCCTTAGGGCTCCACTACCAGCGTGGCTAAAGAAAAATAATTAACCTCTTACGCACATTAAAAGGAACTGATGTGGAGAAGTCTTCTTTCAAGGTCATACAAGTACACAAACAAAGCTAGTGGTCAGAGGAGTGGAAATGTGCGGCTGAGAATATCTGGCCTAGTTCTGAACTAACCCTCTCTAAATGAGTACACTTCTCTCAAGGCAGCTGGCCTCAATGTTTATTGGTCTTTTTAGAGACAAATGTGTTTGTCCGTGTGTGTGTGTCCGTGTGTGTGTGTGTGTGTATGTGTGTGTGTGTGTCTGAATGAGTGTGTTTTTGCGCCCTTGTGGTTTTCCACATGACTTTGAAACAGATATTATTGGTCTGGTGAGGAAGCAAGCGGATGAAGACTTTGCTTCTTCTCAGTTCACATGTGAAGTGAATGATGTAGCAACTAGAAAGCCAGTACCAGAAGAAGAAAAAAAAAAGGATACAGTCAAATTCAATTACCTTAAGTGGACCAGACTCAGAATGAGCAGGTCTGTTTCAAATTGGGCCCGTTTTCAACTCACAAAACACCCATTTTACTTCACTAAACGTAATATGAGCTCAGAGCAGTGCCACTGAGATTAAGACTGTTACTGACAAAAGAGGCTATCAGCAGTTAATGTTTGTAAATCAACACAGCAGGGTCACTGTAGATGGCAAATTATCACCAACTGTCAATGCTCTGCTTTCTGGGGGTCAGGATTTCTTGCAATCGCTGTCTTATTGGACAGAGACTGGTGTAACAGTTTCACTTTGAACTCCAGAACAACGCACTGCTCATTGTCCTGCAGGGACAGAAACTTCTGGAAACTTTCCTTTTCAGTTTCAGACAGATCTTTCAGTAGCCATTACAGTAAATTATTACCTGTAGGATGCAAAGGAAACCCAGACAGCCAAGGGTCAAACAGCCCAGCCCAAGGCAATATCCGCTCGCTATTCATCTGCCCGCTTCGACAGAAAGCTTCATCTGACACGAGAAACCTCTCCCACATGCGAACATGTACTGTATCATGTGAGGCCATTTGTCTAATTTAATTTAACCTTCTAGTGAATCACTTGCACTTTTTGTCAATGAAGATCTTACCTTTTACAGAGAGTGAGCACAGGAGAGGGAAAAAGAGAAGTAAATGACATAATGAGATCAAGGGCCAGAGTGTTTGTGTGACCCAGTTTGACGAGTGGTAAGCAGACACGATGTGAGAACCATTATGCACTCTGACAGGCCCAAATGAATGGACCATTTCTCTAATGTGGAACAGGGATGGGGGGGCCTGGGATACTTCAGATGTTTCAAATTCAGCAAAAAATAGTGACCTCCCTCCAGAGATCTGCGAAAATAAATCCTCAGTCACACACTCCGACCACAGGAAAAATGAAAAATGGGTCCTGACTACACAGCCCACTCACTTTCTCACCAGCACGTAAGTCAAAGTGGAAAAGTATGTGGCGCTCTGCTCGCATTATGTTGCATGTTTTCGTATGTGTTTCATGTTGTTTTGTGTGTAAATGTAAAAATATACTGGGTGTCTCCATGTTCAGTGCTTCACTGTATGTGAATTCTTTCCGTTTGTGTAAAAGAAATTATGCAAGTGCCAACTGATCCACGAAAAGACCATTTGCAATATGTGTTGTCCAGAATGTCTGTTTTCTCCATTTTCTATTCCCCTCTCCCCTCTTGTTCTCTGTATCGTCTCCCACTGTCAGTCTGCCCACTAGGCCAGCGTCTCTGGACCTCAGCCATGAGGAGGCCACTTTCTGGCTTCAGTAATGTGTGCTGAAAAATCCCTACTTGAACTCCACAGACCCTCCAGCTTCATGAGAAACCAGCTTCTGGCTACAAATGTGCATCTCAACGCTGGCTGATAGAGGTGCAACAACATTTATTAAACCACAGAAAATGAGCCATATGCGTCATCGAAGCATAATGAATCATATTATAACTAAATCTCATAAGTTATGACTCCAAAATATACACGTTTTTGTTTGCAACCATTGAGAGGCACTATTAAATTGAACCCATTAGCAATCTTCAGAGGTCTCCACTGCTGCCTGAAAAAGTATAAAATAACAAGTTTATGTCCTTGTCCTACTCCAGAAATTGGGGTTTGTGGCAAACTGAAGTATTTGGAGAACTTGAACTTGTTACCATGTTTGAACAGTTTGTCTTTATGAGGGCATTCAAGCCATTTTTATTCTCCACAGCTTTATGCAGACAAATAAATGTGTATATGTACTGAAAACTGAAAGAAAACCTATTAGAAAGGTGAAACTGTATCTGAAGTATGCACACCAAACCTTCTTCCAAACAATATTAGGTTAGAAAAGTTAAAAGTTTTCTCTCTTTGTCTTCCAAACTTCAGGTCATGCCTCTTAGCCCATGTCACTCAGCCTGTGAGCGTGCCTGCAGAGACAAGGAAACCATAAAACCATGAAGTGCTTCTTTTCCTTCCCTCCGACACATTTCTCTTTCGGCGGTGCTTTTTTAGCCCACTGAGCATGAGGCAGCGGCAGCAGCAGGAGGAGGCTGATGGAGAGGGCCACCTGAACAAACCCAGTGTGGAACCAAGCAGCCAGGACAGACAGGCCCAGCCAGATTTATGACTCTCCACCCTTCTTTTCCCACACAGAGGCCCCTCTCTGGAGCTTCTGGATGTATTGGACCCTGTCTATTACCTTTTGTCACCTCTGTCTACCTCTCCTTCCTATCCCTTTCCTGCCCCACTTTCTCTTTTTTTATGTCCATCTATCTTTTCCTTCCTCTTTTTCTCTATCTTGGTATCTCTTTCTCCCCCTCCTTTTCTCCCAGACATCCTGGCCAGCTGTTCATCCAGACAGGGTGTCTACAGCTGTCTATGCGAAGCTGAGTTGCAGGTCCAGAGGTAGGTCGCACAGCCTGCGGCGCGGAGCTCTTTTTCAACACCTCTGTCTCCTCTCTTCGCAGCATCCGTGACCCGAGCATGACCTTGACACCACAACTACATGTTTTCTCCAAAACCTCCCACACACACTGCCTCGGGGTAGTCTTGAGGAGGTACCGCCGCATAAAATGTACTGGATGTATAGCATCGCAATATATAAAAGCACAAGATTCACATAAAAAAAAGCATTCTGCACACAAAAGCTCTGTAAAATTAAGCCTAGCTTTGAGGGTGTAGCATTTACAGTACAGTAAACACACATGCAATGAAAAACGTTCTCCCAGTCATTCTCTTTTCTTTTATTCTCTTCTCCACCCAGCAACAGTGAAGGCTTCACATTGCCCTGAGTACAAATCAAACCACTGACTACAGACATTCACTAAAAGGGTAGACAATTTCCCTAGACGAGCGTAAACTCTGTTACAACACCCCATGAGACAAGGGGTAGTAAAAACCAAATGAAGTGTGCAGCAAATTAGCCCTGCTTTGCTGCAGATATTGCAATAATTAATCCAGCCCTTGCACGCTTTTCTGCCGTGGTATTCTGCTCTGTTGGCCAAGTCAATCTCAGATGAGGGACTCGAAGTACTCTCCTTTTACTGTTTTTTCTTCTTCTAGATGACGAACATTTAAAACTATACCATCATGCATGTGGGGAACTGTGTTTTAAAGTTATTTGTCCTTATTTTGGCGAACAAAATCAGAAAAGTTTACATAGCTGCGTCCCTGTTATTTGTTCGAGTTCCAGGGTAATTGTCGAGCTAGGTCAAAAACAACATTCCTCTCTACATCAACAAAGGAAGAGTTCGATTATTGGATGCGGCAGCTTAAAACACTTGAAGCAACATCATACTAAACTGCAAGTGAACTCAAACTTACAATATACCGTAGTCTCTTTTTTGCCACACAGTGTTGACCAAATGTTATGAATGTTGGGAAGCATGGTTTATTACTTATGGGGGGCCTCCAGTGTTTCTTGGTTGGTTGTTACAGTAAACTGTGTTGCCATCTGTGCTGCATGGCGGGGACCTGAGACCTCGGAGATGGACGTGTTTACGCTGCAGTTAATCACCATGTCTGATGCGGCCTCTCTGGACGTGTGAGGGGGGAAATGCCGGCTAAATGCAGTCACCACGACCTAATGAGGTGGTTTAGCTGCAGCAGCGCGCCATCAGCCGTACTCTGTAATTCAGAGACACCGACTCAACAGTTCCCTTGGCCAGCCTGCGTCACAAGTGCGTTCGTCCGTATTCGCCATGTCGCCCACAACCCCGTGAAACATGTTGAACGGCTGCTGCGAGAGACCGGGGTCCAACGGGCCGTCAATCAATGTGAAGTGTGTGGTTTGAAAATGGGGAGAATGGGGAAAGCGAGAACGGTTACGGAGAAAGAGAAATTACAGTTTGACCAATTGTCGCGGGGCGAGCGTAACACTTCCCATATGAAAGCAAAATGAGAGTAAGATCTGTTGCACACACATTGTACATAATGCCACATACAGAAGGCACAGCATCAGGCCTTTATCCTCCTCTCTGTCTTCGTGGCACAGCAGTGCTGTTCTTGGCAGCGCGCAGTACTGTAGCTCCACTCTTCACTAATGGTTAAAGAGCATGCCCATGCCATGCTCGCTAATGACAGGCTAGGCTTACTCAACTGAAGTGGCGCTTTTCAGAGTCAACGGTGCACAAAGAGCATATCGAGCACCTCCCAAAGCAGCTGAGGTGCTGTAAGGACACTGTCTACATGCACAAGAATGCACACGTACTAACAAACAGACAAATGAAGCTGTGCAACAGAGAAAGTGTCCGCTTACACAGGTTTCCGTGGTGACGATGATGGATGTGGAAAACACACACAAAGCTTCAAAGCCTGTTTACAGCATTTATCTTCCAACTGATCCTCAGAGATCTCTTTTTCTGATACCACTCTCGAGAAGTATTAACTTTCAGCTCTAAACCAGTTTCTGTTCATCATATATCATCTTTCCCTCTCTCTGTATCATCCTTACATTCATGTCATTTCTCATTGTGTGAGCATTTATCTATTGTACCATTAACACCACCAAAAGTTGACTTCTACATCCTGATCATCTTGTTGTTTATGGTGAAGTCAAAGTGTTGCAGAATAAACTCCTTCACATATTCTGTACATTTCACTGAAAGATGTCTACAAACTACAAAGTGAACCTCTCCCAGATTCAGGCACTGAGTTTCACACCTTCACTGAACAGCAAACAGATGAGAGCGAGTGTGTGTCGTTTGTTTGTCTTTCAAAACAGGAGGAGGGCCAGAGCACTTTGTTTGACTTGGCATTTGTTTAACCATATTATTAGGACAATAAACTTCCGAGCTGAGTCGGTATGTGCGCCACATGTTGGGCCTCTTTTTTTTATTTTTTTTTACGTTTCCCATGAGACAACTAAAATGTAAGAGGACCTCCACCGATTCCCACGAGAGGTGATGTAGGGGAGGTTAAGGTCTGCAAAGTGTAGGAGAATTTCATGCACATCATCCATCATTTCCAGCAAGCAAAGCATGAATATGTGTGCACGTGTGTATGCAAAAATATTCTTGCTTTCATGTGTGTGTGCATGGGCATGTAACGTTTATCTAAAGGTATGCATTCACTCAAATTCTCTCTCTTTGGGATATCTGACTCTAAGATCCTGACACACTTTCCCAGCATCTACAGGCAGGATCCGTTTCTGCCCCTCGGCGGGCCCATTTCGACACTTCCTCAGCAGAAAAAAAGGTGGGAGCTAAAAGAATGCGTCTTTTCATCGAGAATGGCGCTACATGAATATTTCAAACAGGCAACATGATTCCTCAGTGCCACCCGACACAAAGGAGAGGTCTCTGGGTGAGCTCGGGGCGAGCATTGGATCTCGGCTTCCAGACACCACCTGCTTGCAGTGACAGACAAGGCCCCGGAGCTGGTGCCATTACAGGGTTTGGTTAAACCCTATCTGACCATGTCTGCATGTATCAGTGCCAGGCCTGCCACTGGAACCCGCTGTGCTGTGGAAAACCATAAGTACAAGCCCGGGCATGTGCTTGCTTTGTTGATTATGTGTGTGTGTGTGTGGATGGAAAGGATGGGTGAGCCTGTGGACATACCAGGCATTCCACATCGGCAATAAAGCCAAATTGAAGGTGGGAGATAAAGCCGGGGTGTGTTGAGTGATACCTGGGCAGCTGGGACTGAGAAGGTGGGACAGAGAGGTTTAGGATGGTTGAGAGGTGTTGACACTGCTTAAGGTGAAAAGTGGGGAAAGATTAAGCAGGAGTGAGGACATTGTTCCAATTAGTGGTCAGACCAACATTAACTAGGTTGTGCTCCAATTTTGACTCAGAAATAGACAATTGTGCCCTCAAAGTGCAGGATATTACACACTCTGAAAAGATGTGACTTTGCTCCAGTGGTTCAACTCTCCCACAGGCAGCTGAATTGGTTTACGGAGACTTGAGTGGTTTTGCACCGAGCAAATGTGTATCAAACATTTCTGTCAAATGGTTCTGATTCCTGTACTGCATTACTGCCAACACGCTGTCATATTGTTATTGTACATGTTCATGGTGGCGACCCTGGATGTCACGTTGGTATGATATCTCCACATTTGTTTGGGTTTTAGAAACCTTTCCAGTGTGCTGGTTAAGGCATTGGCCAAACACAGGCCACTCTAGAGATCAGAAGCAGATAGCAGATACACAGTTAAAAAAAATACACATACTTTTTAAACACAGGGAACAAAATGTTCTTTCAAACGTACTGCAAAGGAGAAAATGTTCATATGTCTACAACAATGGTCTGTGATCACTTAAAAGTAACGTCTATTCATGACCTCTCGTTGCAGGTTGGATGTGTTTGATGTTTGTATGAGTTGTGAGCAGTTCAAACTAAAACTGTTTTAAGGTTTCTGGAATTTTTTAAAAGGTAAATTGGACAAGACTTTCTGACCTGATGACATTAAAAGTCAGGGGATTGAAGGTTATTACAATTCATCATGAGGGGAACATGAATGTCAAAAGGGGTTGTTGACATATTTCACTCAAAAACCACAAATGTGTACCTGATGATGGCAGTGAAATTGTCAGGGGGGGGTCACCAAAATCATTATGATTTATCCTCTGGGAACCAGGAATCTCTGGACAACGTTTCGTGCCAATCCATCATGTCGATGTTTGATGAGATATTATAACCCTGGATCGATGAAAGAAATCATTTTTGGCCACTATATGAGCAAAGTCAGAATAAATGTTTCTTCTTATCTTCTAGCCCCTCAGATGGATCCAAACCAACCAGATTACTTAATGGATAAACTGCTCTTCTTTTGTTCTTATATAAAACATTTCATGAAATCATGGACAACAATGTTGTTGGCTGTAAATAATACCAATACCAAATATATCAGGTAAAATGCTGAAGTATTGCCAGTCGATGTTGAACATGACCTCATTTGTTGTAACAAATATTTAACACCTCTAGTGTACAAATCTCTGCACAGCTTGAGCTCTGGTATGTCCAGTTTTCTGGACAGCACCTTTATGTGTTTGATGCAGTTCCAGATCTCTCTGTTGGTGAGCGCAGAGCTCAGCTGAAGGCACGGCTCATTTAGCCACAACACTGGAGCAATTAAAGCCAATTAAAAGGCTGTTAGGATTCCCGATGGGCTCCCCGCTGAGACGGGTCCTGTAACATGACACTAGAGATGAATGCGGGAGACAGAAGGTCCAGACCATGGACACAATGTGGTCATCAGGGCTCAGAGCGAGACAATGTTACAAAGTGTTCAAATACAGTTCAACTGACATGAATAGAAATTCCTGACAGATTTTGGAATTTTAAACGTTTTATATGCTCGAGTGTAACACCATCGCCAAACTGCTTCACCTGTCGTTCATCTTTTTATTTTTCTTCCATTAGCTTCCATAAGTGGTCTTTGAATTTGCACTGCTGAAAACAGCCTCCATTGTTCTTTTGATGTAGTCTGCAGTCCCTCACTCTCACGCACACTCGGCTCTGTTGTGGCAAAGACATGGAGTTCTGCTGAAGCCCAAAATAAGCCTGCAGCTTTAATAACGGAGCAATTTCCAAAGCTGTGTAATAATAACTCAATGCCCACAGTTGATGGCGGCTGCTCCGACTTGAGTGTTCTGACATCTGGATGCTCTTCAGATAGTCTCCCGAACATGGCACGGTCAATTCAAAATGAGGCTGCCTTTCAAAAGACAACAGAAGGGGCTTTTGTCTCATGGTTGGACAGACTTCCAGGCAGCATGTGGACGGGGGCAGCCATTTTAAGGTATGTCCTCCTGCATTTCGGGGCTCTTTTTACCCGTGGACAGCCTAATGCGAGCCAGATTGTTGGTGCTTTGGGGAAAATATAAATCTCATGATTACCAACAATTGACCAATTCATTTGAGACCTCCTTTGACATGGCGTATGTGCAGCTGTGGATATTGTGTGTCTGTGTTTTTGAGTGTGTGTGTGTGTGTTAGGTTGATCACTCGCACAATAATAAATCAAAAGAGGCTGGTAGCCTTTTAGATCATGTTGGGCCCCATGTTTTGAAGAATGGATTGGCACTCAATATGAGCACTGATTGAGCCACTGAGAGGGTGTTTGGATTAGAATGAGCCTATACATTACACAGATGGGGCTCAGCCTAAGTGTGTATGTATGTGTGTGACAGCCAGCATATTCTTATAAATGCAGTTTTGGAGATACTGCACAGCGTCTGAAAACCCAGCCAAATAGCATGGAGCAGGCAGAATGTGCAGCAGTGGCATTAAAAGCAACAAAGGTCGTGTGATGAACGGTTTAAAGGCTCATCTGAGATCACCAGCCTTTGTAGCTGGAAGTTTTTAGCCCAGAAAGCTTTAGATAGGCTGCCATAAAATCTGTTTGAAAAGGCAAAAGGAGGCAATAGAGTGACTTTACTGGCTTGAGATGAAGCACTTGTGTACAAAGGAATTCCAGAAATGCCAAGGGAGATGGAGACTGCCCACGGGCCAGGTAGCTCTCTAAAACATCCTCCTTCCTTATCATGGAGCCGTTCACAGCTGGCATACAGCTGATTCTTTGCACTGCTCTGTCTTATTCTGGCACCAGTACTTATAGAGTCTAATATAAAATGTATTAGTGGGAAAGCACTCCAGATAACCGCGAAGACACATCTGAAACTTATTTTTCTGCTTTTTATCTTAAATGTCTTTTATCACCCACTGCTGACGGTCTACAGTGCAACCACAGTGACTGCAGTAAATGGGTAAAGAGACAGTTTTCTTTACAATATAACCACGTCGCTTTGTAAACGGGTGTATTTTTAGAAATGGTGGCTTGTTTTCCTAGAATCCCATCAATATAATTAATTAGGATATAAGGAGTTTGTAAGTGAGGATTTTAAAAATGTTTTACTTTTCTGCATTTATGAAATTCAATTCATTAATAATTAAACAGAGCCAGCTTAGAAAATGTAGATGCAATACAAAATATAACAGAGTAACGTCAATTTACATATGCATAGGGAAATATGCAATATAGAAATATAAAGAAAATGGTCCCAAATGATGTATTTCTTCCTAATGTACAAGTGGAAATCATATAGTTGATGTGTTAATCTTGCTGATTGTCTAGATATTTCTTATGATTGGTTAAGAATACAACAAATCCTGATTTTCTTCTGTTCAGTGAGTTGTGGTACTTTGAGATTGAACAAAAGGCTCCTATCATTAGTAAGACTCAATCTAGTCAAAGGAAAACTACTCCCCATCAGCTTCAGACATGTTTCCCACCATTTTAACTCTTAAAAGATCGGCACTGAACGCCTGTTGTTCCACTGCCTGTTAGCGTGCGATTCCTTGATCCTTCTGTAACATGAAGCCTGTGTAGCGATCCGGACCACATGGGGAGTGCGATGTTTTGAGGTGAGGTATTTTTCGACTGGGAGACGGATATGTAATACATTCCAGACACTCAGGCCGCACACGGCTTTCTCCCCTGCTACCTATAGGCATCAATCCTCTCCCCTTTCTCTAGAACAATAAACCCACTGCCACTAAGGAAGAACTCATTTCAGACGCGGGAACACAACTACCTCTTCCGTCGCTTCCTGGGGCCTGTGGAGAGGGATCCTAACGTAGTCTGCTGGCTTGAAGTTGGTCTCTAAACACTAAACACTTTCTCTGACACATAAACATCAACCCTTGACCCAAAATGTAAGACCTTGTACCCATGTTCACACGTTCAAGACCCCGAACGTTTCGCTATTGATCTTCAGTTCACTCACAGAGCCAACCAGGACACTAAATCTCCCACCCATCCCCGAAAAGAGTTACCAGTGATTCTCCGATATGTGACATGATCACCTCGTATAAAGATGTTTCTGGGGATTCTCCTACACGGAGGTCTAAGCTGGTTTAACTGAGTTGCATAACTGGGATGATGAATGAGGCCCAGATGGAAGATGATGGTGTGTTTTAAAAAACAAAGCCCAATGGGACCTGCGTGATCCCCCATCTTCCCCTCCCTGACTTCCTACCCTCTGCCCTCCATCCTTTCCTCATCTCCACCACACTGCATTAAGGAGCACCAATCAGGCTTGAGCCTAAAACAACATAGGCCTCTGCGAAAGCCTCTCTTTTCACCTTTCAACACTCGGGGTGGGATGCAAAGACGTATATGAAACACAGAGTGCTGAGATAATGCAGATAATTAATGTCCAGGGGTTGTAAAAGAATCAACATTTGTTCAACGTTGGTTTTATTATCGTGCCCTTTTCTCCCACGTTTGAGTGAAAAAGTCAACTTTGTTCATTTGCAACTTTTGGTGTTTTTCTCTTTTTCTCTCTTTCTCTTTTTATTAAATAATATAATTCAATGTTATTACATCCAGGCTGACTCACCAAACAGAGCCAGAAGCGAGTGGGGGTGGCAAGTTCATTTTGTATTTTTTGCATTTAAGTAAAAGCAGAACTGTTTGCTCATGCTTCTTCAAACTGCAGCCAAAGAACAACATATTGACAGCTCTCCCTGTGTGAGACGTACACTCCCGCTTGGCCTTCATTTAATAGGAATGCATGTGTGGAAGCATGTCAGCATGTGTGAAGTCTATGTGTGTCTCAGCTTCCCCATGTCGTTGCAATGTTCTTCCCTGTTTCATCCCTCCATTTTTTGTTTTAATTCCTTACTTCCAAGGCTTCTGATCCTGCAGACCTTCAGACACGTGAGCGCTGATGATGCATTCTTCCCGTGCAGGCTGGAGAGCTTTGAATTAAGCTGCATGAGACAGCAAGGCCAAACTGAGATCTACTGGGCTGTGCTATACCTGCATTACACATGTGCATGCACTCTATACCCAACTCAAACGTTGGAAAGCATTACGTTTAGGCAAGTCGAAGTCAAGTCACAACTATTCACAGTCAAGATGAGAGTCTTTTATGTCTCTAAATGTTGACCATTCAAGTCTGAAGTCAAGTCTAGGGAGAGAAATACCAAGTATGTCATTTCTCAAAGCAATCATGTCCAAATCAAGTCTGTAGTCTCACTTTTCGTAACTGAAGTCTGACTTAAAGTTTCATGTCTGAAATCAAAAGCTATGGTCTTGATTGTTTTTGAACTACGTGGACGTGTTAGGCATTTGGCAGCGTACTGCATTCATTCTACTGTAAACCTGTAAAGTGATACTTTACATTTCAAATTCAAATCATTATAACGAGCAGCAACAAGGCAAAGAGCAAACAGATTAGCTTACCTGTAGTCAAAAAATAATGTCCTACATGTTGTTACATTTTTAAAAAGGAGTGTGTGAGCTGTGGTTTAACCCTCCACATACCTTACACAGACTTACACTTTTGACTCTGACTGAAATTAAACACAGGAGGTAGTCTCCTGTAAATCACAGAAGCTATAGGGTACTGCATAGCACAGTAGTTCCACTTCCTCGTCACTTTGTTGTGTGACTTACCTGCTTTTTGTTTTATGTACCAGCCGGCTTTCTTCATGTTAGTGTGAGGTTGTGGCTTTCATTTGAGTGTGTGTGTGTGTGTGTGTGTGTGTATGCTAGAGAAGTGGCAGTGGCAGAAGTTACACAACTTTAACTATATGATAAACTGATACTTCTCTTGTGGCTAATTTCTCTACATCTGTTATGCAGATCTACTGGGGTTTCACAGTTGACAGTATAATAAAAGTGATACTTTAACAAACTTTGGATAAGAAGTCCTCTGGGTTTCCTTCTTCCTTCATGCAGAGGTTGGCCTAAAACCATTTATGCCACACTAGGTTAGGTCATGCTCACTGGCCCATTACACACTCAGCTACCTCTAAGACTTTGTCCTCTTTTAATTTCTAACTGCAGTCCAAACTCTCTTTTATTGACCTACTTTTGAGGTGGTGTGCAGATGATATATGGAGCAGGCTTTTCTTTGGAGAACAGGGCTAGCCAAGTGGTGGGGGTCTGCAATGTTGCATACCTCTGTGTATGTACAAGGAGTAGCCTTTCACCTCTCAAGCTCTGTGCTGCCTTTGTCTTTGCAGAGAAGCACATAAATCACCAGAGGTCCAGCACAGGAATCAACAGTCACCAAAAGCTCTAAATTATTACAGCAAGAGGAGGGGTGAGGTGAGAAGAGAGGTAGTTCTGCAGAAAGATTGCTTTCAGTTGATAGAACGAGAGAGTCAAAGCCAATTCACAATCCCCTCTTCCACCCCGATGTGTATGCGAGTGCCGAGGCAGGATTTATGTTGAATCTACAACATGTTCAACTCACAAGTCTGGCGGGCAGCAAGGAGACGGAGCCAGCGCGAGACTAAGATAAAGCGAGAGAGAGAAGAAGACAATCCAGAAGGAAACCTGGAAAGGAGTCATCAGGAAAAAGAACGTGGAAAGTCCAACCTTTCAAAGAAAAGCCTCCGGCATCATCTACTGTTTAGTCACACAAAGGTGCAGAGTCAAAGGGTTTTTCTCTTAAGGTCTTGGCCTCTAACCTTTTTCACCAGAGTGTCAAAAACAACTGACATGCACTTATTTTAATTGTCAACAGAAGACAGGAGAGTGCTGTCTTCTTGACTTGCGGACTGACTTATGTAAGCTGATACTGTCTTCAGGCATTTAAAGTTAGAAATGTTTTTCTTTTACACAAATATTTATTTTTATGAATTTAAAAAAGTACTTTCTTGTTTTGCTTAAGTAGCACAATGCCTCCTTAAAAATTTTCCAATTTTGTTTTTATCAATCACTCACTCAATCAATAAATCATACAAGTTAGTGCAGTGCTCTTCAGGGGAGTGACAAATATATATATATATAAGTATATAATAAGACTAAAAATACATTGAGTAATGGGAGACGACAGACCAAAAAGTTTAAAATGTAAATAGAAAATAAGAAAGAGAAAAACAAAACAAATAATAGACATAAAACAAGCTAAATCTAGGTTAAAACGCTACACTCATATCCTCAGGCAGCCTGTGCCAGCAGCATTTAGTGTATCTAATGTTTCAACACTCACTTAACATGAACATATTGTAAGTAAACTCTCCTGGGTTTTACATAGAGTACAGTAGAGCCACCTCACTTCGTAGTATCATGTGGCTTAAACAACCATTTTACCAATAATCTGATTTAGTCATTGAATTAGCAAAACAGCGACAAATGAAGAATACACAAATAGCCTACTGACTTGCATAAGACTGACTACATTAAAGCCACTATACACACACATGTTTTGTGAACATATTATCTTTCAAATCATTCAGATATCATTAAGTTTTTGTTAAATGTTAGCGTGCTAACATGCTAACATTTGCGAAGTTTCACTAAAAACAAAGTATAGCCAAGGCTGATGGGAATGGCATTTGTTTTTCAGGTATTTGATCATTTCCCAAAGTAGCCTAGGCCTATAGTTCAAATACAAATGCTGACCTACTGGTGACGCTAAAGGAAAAGTTAGGGCATTACCAAAGTCATAAGGATTCCTCCTCTTGGGACCATAAATGTCTATACAAATGTTCATAGCAGTTCATACTTTTTATTCTGTCTGTTCTCGTTTAACTTTTAGTCCCTTCTTTTTGTTACAACCACTTGGGAGCGACATAAACATTGTGGCATTAAATAATGTTTTTGTGGATTTTGTCAGTTTATTTACCACTGCGTTATTGATTTGTATTCAGCTATAGATGTGTGTCCTGTAGGTCAGATGTGTATCATGTATCATAGAAAGGTGGTCATGTAATGTAACACCCTGTCAACAATAGAGCATGTAATCGCTCATCTTCAACTACAGCCATCACTCTCAGAGCTGTGGATCAGAAGGGATGATGGTTATCAGCACACACACACACACACACACGCACACGTACAGAAACATACACTTTTACCTACAGCAACATGCCCCGACGGGTGTGGATCGTGTACACCGAGAGGTATTACATGCGGTGGCTGTGCCATTACATAAGCGTTTTCAGATGGGAGTAAAGAATTCTTACAAGCTGATTCACAAGTGTAAAAACATTATGAAACATGGGAATGAGTAGTCTGCTGAGGGTGACGTGGACGAGGGAGGGCATCAAGAGCCCTTAAATCAATTTAAGACCCAAGCAGGGCCGGGACAGGTGTGAGCAGCATCCCAGGTGCACCTCCACAGGCCATGTAGCACCCGTAATCAGCAGTCAAGGGTAGTAATGACAGGGTGCTGTTGTCAGAGAGCTGTGCACACACACAGAAGCACAAACAGTTATAACTCATAGGGACACTTGCACGCACACAGTCAAACTTAGCCTGTTGTTTCTCAACGGGTATTTTGCTTTCTCAACCTTTCTCACACATTCTCCCTCTGTGTGTTTCTCCCTCGTCGACCACTCAGACATTTTCACACCTCCGCTCGAATCTCTCACCTACTATCTCACAGGTCAACACATACGCAATAAACTCAAACAGCAGCTGTGGGGTTATATAAGCAGCTCCCAACCTGTCTGCAAACCTGTTGACCTCCAGCCATTAGGGTCAGATCATAGGTCAACTAACATTTCAAAACAAAAACAGAATGCAAACCATATTGTTTTTGATGATTGGAAATGAGCAAAGGTCCTCTATTGTTTTTAATATTGTGGCTATTGTGCATATTTCTGTGTTTTCAAAAGAGGGAGTAAGAAATTGAAATAAGAAAACTTTATTCAAAATCACATTGAGATTTGGAAAATATTTATAAAATACAGACTTTGAACATAAACTTACTCAACAGTTGTGTTCAAGTTCATATTGATATTTATTATGTTTTTTAAAAACAATATCTTTGTTTATTTAATATTTCTGTGAAATACTAAAGTACAACTAAAATGACTCAAATACACAAACAAGTTACAGAAACAACATGCAGCTGATTTCTTACCAAATGTTAATTATTATTTATTTTGGGCCCAAACAGTTTCCAACACTATGAGAGGAGTGTACATTTGCGTTCTGTCTAAGAGAAGATTGATGTAAGAGATTTGTGAAGAGCTACATGAATCAAAAGCAGTCTAAAGTCAACTCTAGTCCTACTGACAGATTAAATGAATATTTGCCACCTGTGTGCTTTTATCTTGAGCTCCTGTTAATCCCAGGGGGGGGGGGGGGGGAGGGGGGGGACTACAGGTATGTTAGGACATGCAGCCCCTGCTTTCCCTCTGTAGGGTGTGGTAACGGTGCTGGCACATTGTGTCCTCAGTTCAGAAAAAACACCCCATACTTATAATACAAATACCTCTCGACTAGTGGTGCACTTTTTTCCGCAAATTTGTTTTCCTTTTCTTGAAATTTCCCTCATGCCGATGTCAGGAGTGTAGTGAAGCGAAGAGCGAGCGGATCTGGCTTCTGGTCTAGCCAGGATGTCATTATGAGCGTCACCACATGCTATTTTTAACTCTGTCCTTTCCCAATTAAACCACAGTCACAGCCAGCAAGCCAGGCTTCATGTGTGTGTTTATATATGTCTGAGTGACCCTAAAGTCTAGTTGGTTACATATCAGGGGGGAAAACTGTCGAGCAGCTCGTCTCAGACACATCTCATATATGTCTGCTGATTACAGGCCCTGTCAGAGTTTATTCAACAGCACTGCAGTGGAGAGCTCCTGTCCCTGAGATGCTGTGAGCTTATGGAGCTCTCAATGTGGAGGTTCGACCACAGAGACCGTCTTCTGTGACCCTGCTGACTGTAAACACACACCAGGTTTAATCTTCTGGGCCTCCATAAGCTGGAGAGCAAACAGGACCCCTGACATAGGAACTGTGTTGAGGAAATAATGAGTTGGCCATAGTGGACATACTGAGTGTGAATCAAAGTTCCACCTAAAGATGTCCAACATAGACACCATCAGGAAAAGAAAGACCCAGCAGAAGATGTACTTCCTGAGCCAGCAATTCTTCTCTGTGCAATGATCCAGTCTGTTCTCTGCCCATCCATCACTGTGTTGTTTGGATCAGCCACCAAACAGGACACTAACTATGTCTACAATGGACAGTCGGGACAGCAGAGAAAGTCATTGGTGCCAGCCTGCCATCCATCCAGGATTTATACTCAACCAGAGTGAGGAAACATAACTGCAACTCTTCACACTCTGGACACAAGCTTACAGATCACTGTACGCCAAAACAACCAGACAAGAGAAACGTTTCTTCATGCTGTATATCCATTCAGTATTTATTTATTTAACTGTCAGAACACTTGACTTGACTCATTTTATATATATTTATATACTGTTTATATATTTTGTCATATACATAATAGTCCTGTCTATTCTTAAATGTGTTCAGCTTTGTTGTCCTTGTTCTTAGCTGTTAAGTCTATTTCTGTGTAAGTACATTGAGAGCAATGGAGTCAAATTTAGTCAAATGAATCTGGTTCTGAAAAGTGGTAACCAATAACTCTAAATCATCACTTAACCCCACTGATATGGTCCTTTAGGTTGCACAGGGATGAGTAGAAATGATAATAACAATCTAGACTTGAAACACTGAAAACTAAATACACAACTCACTCTGAAAGTGAAACCGGGAATGTGTGTAATGCCTACATTTATCAGCCCAGAGGCTGCCTTCCTCCCCCCCCCCCCCCCCCCCCATGCTGACAGGTCCTCAGCAGCCCTCAGGGCCACAGCTAACACTCATGTCAGATTGGCATCTTTGATCTTACATAACCTCCTTAAATTCTGCATCCGCCGCCGATGCAGAGCCCAGCGTAGAGAGCGAGATGGAAGCTTTTGTCTCTGAACAAAGCTAAAACGCCACATCCGTCAGAAACACTCATTTGTTTTGAATTCTTCTTTTTATCCTTTTGCATCGATACCAAGCACGACCCGGGCAGGCTTAAAGATCTACAGCGCAGAGTCAGTTGCCAGGCAATTGTGTTTGTATAGACTGTGGGTTCCGCTGAAAGGAAGCTATGGGTGGCAAGAGGAGGAGGACAGAGGTGAGAGGATGTGGGGAGGACAGTAGTGGTTTGGCACAAGCCACTGTGGGTGAGCGTCAGAACATCATGCTATATAGTCATGCATTGGAGGATTTTTATAGAGTGAGAGTGAAAGAGGTAGAGGGAGATCATTATGGCTCCTGGAATAGCATAATTAGAGAGAAAGGCCTCGCTGTCTCAGTGTGTGTCTGCGTGTGTGTTTGTGAGGTTTGTTTTTCTCTTCCTCTGGGGAGAAAAACACCACATAACATCCCAGGTACATTTATGTAACACTGGTTCACCAATGGTTCATGGCCATTTCCTATTTACACATCCAGCAGAGACAGAGTAAGTTTTTGCATTCGTTTGAAGTCGTGTTTCTGGCCACATGTTGAATTTGAGTCCAATATTCACTCTCTTTTTAGAATTGAACGACCCTGAAGGAAATATCTGTCTCTTTAGCTGCTAAATGCACAACTGTGTGCACCAGCTAGTCACTAACTGTGTCTGTCTGCTTTTGTTTTTAGAGCCTTTTTCCTGAAAAGCTTCCATGACCAAAGGCAACACCATGAGAGTGGTAAAAAGCGAAGCAAAACACTTAAGTTGCAAGGCAGATAACCAAAACAATGAGCAAAAAAAGCGATAAAACTGAGGGGAAGTGCGAAAGTCAGGGGCTAATTATCTGTGCATTCCTCACTACAAGTGAATTCTAATAATCTCCATCCCACAAAAATGTAAGAGACAGAAACCTAGCCAACCTATTAAATATGTTTTGTTCTATTGTGGGTGAATTGACCGTTCAAGTGTTATACTAATAGTGGAGACATTCTCTTGAGTTGATGCATTGTAAATTGATATACTAACGACTAATAAAACAAAGATCTTTAGGTCTGTCTTGTTAGAGTTTCTGTACGTAAACGCAGGAAACATCTGATCAAAGACTCTCAAACAGAAATTCAATGGGCCTCGATTGAAATGAGTCCATTAAGTAAACACCAGACTGACGAAGTAGCCTAATCATCACATCTCATCAAGAAAATGTGCACGTGATAACGGTTAGACACACATCAAGGCTGCGTTCAGGAAATAGGAAGTGAACACTTAGTGCAGCTGTGAACGGCAAATTGATTTTCTCCTCGGAACAAAAGCTTCCAAATTTATCGCTCCACCATTACTGTTAACAAAGAGCAGATTAAATGCTTACAACTGCACATACATGCCTTAACACACACTGTGAGCTAATTGCATACGTATGCGTGTGTGTGTTCACGCCACCATTCTCTACCGTCAGCTTGACTTGATTAGCTGTTGCGGTGTGTACAGCCGCTCTGCTGATGAAAGACAAGGAGCCTGATCTGTCACTGCCGCACGGGCATTACATGCACAACAGTTTACACAACAATGGAGCACTAACGTTGGTCTTCATTAGAGGGATTAGAGGCCTAATCTAAAACACTGTTCAAGTCTCTCATCCCAAACCCTAAACAGCCTCTCTAGGGGGGCCCTTACCTCCTACACCAACCATAACATCTCAGACATCAAACACTCCATCTGTAACCCCAACCTCTGGGTGCTATCCCCTCTCTCATCGACCCCTATCTCAGAGCGAGGGGTTGCAAAGGGTGATAGACTCCATGTGATGGTGCAGCTGTGGAATGATTTATTACTGGGTTAATTGTCGGGGGAACAGGAATCGCGCCCATAGGCTGCTCGCTCTCGTTTGATTACGGGTTCACCTGCTATCAGGTCGTAGCATACAGTTCCTTAGCTTAGTCTCTCTGAACGACTGAGGGCCATGGAGGAAAAGGTCAGAGTCCAGGGAGTAGAGGGTCTGCTGCTCTATTGCAGTAATTAAGGGTCATCCGTTTTGAACTTCCTGTTCTGACCAGCTGCATGGTGTCTGTCCACCAAACAGCTGCCAGGATCAACAGGCCTTGAACAGCCTTCTGATGACTGTGACCCTCAACCCTGTTATTCTGTCTCTCATGTGGTTTCAAGAAAAAACTTAAAAACTTGCAATATAGCCATGTGAATAGTTTTGGTTTTATGTGCTTGAAGGTGCTTGAGGTTTTTGAAATTTTCTTCTTTACTGCTGCAACCCCCCAAAAAAATGAGGTGATTGGAATTTTGTTTGCGCGGCGCAAAACATTGCTAGATTTACAACTAAATATGCCGTGTCAACCAAATATACCATTACAAAGGATAATAATTATACATTTTATTACTATAGCGCATCAAAATACAGTGCCTCACTCAAAACAACACCAAACTACACAAAAACAATAAAATTATCAATAAATCACTGGAAATTAGATTATAAAATGTGGGTTTTTAAATGTGATTTACAAGAAGAAACATAATCCAAAATATGTGTGGTGTAGCAAATTAGTAAAATCTTGGGATGCACTTATGAGTTTTGAGTTATGAGATTTGAAGTATAATTATCTCCCACCTGTTGTCCCAGTTATCCAATGAACACACACCCCTGAATAAATGCATAAAAGGTTTGCATACAGGAAGACATACTTTACTGCAGTGGTCTCCCAGTATACACAGTATATACTGTATATACAGTATATACAGTATATACTGTATATACTGTATATATGACATATCATTTTTTCTAAGGAACTATGTTTTGCTGAAGAAAGATCCCCTGTGTGTGATTTTTAAATGTAACACATACAAAAATGCTAAAATTGTGTGACAAACATCTTAAAACCTCACCGCACAAAAATAAAACTATCCACATGGCTATACCACCGGAGGCTGAAGTAACCCTTTAACAGAGAGTGTGTAAGTAAGAGAGAGAAGTAACAGGACTGAGCTGAATAAGAGTTGGTGTAATCGTCCCGGGACATAAAGCTAATGGACTGCAATCTTCTGTTTCCTGACATTAACTACAATCAGCAATCAACCTGCACTGCAATTCATGACCTTTTATAAAAACACATTTCAGAACATAAACTATAATACAGTTTCTATTTTTAACCTTTGACCAATCCTGAAATGGATTTAAACTAAATTGCGAGATTCTGGGTTACAGAAAAAACAAATAAGGAATCTGCACTTCCTCCTCGACATTAGCCTAAAATGGACTTAGGAAGAAATTAACGTCAAATTTAATTTGTGTTTTTAACACATGAAAACCTAAACCAGACTATGGAGTCTAAGAGTGTGAGATGGAGACGGAGGTGATCGTGCAAATGATGGAAAATCATTGAATTGGTTTTGGCGTGGTTCTCCTAACTCCACCCTGGAATCTATACCTTTTTATTATTTCCCATAATATGGGTACTGGCAGAAGCACAGAGAAAAAGGTATTCCTGTGAAACCAATGCGAGCTCTGAAGTAATCACCCAAATACGTCCTTGTTAGCCCCAAGTCCAGTTGACACTCACTGGGCTTCTACCCAAGCTAAAAATATGTCTCCTTTTCTTTCATCTCTCCTCCCTTTCATTCTGCATGTGAGAGCTTTACTGGGTGCTGCTGGTCCATGGCCTAACTGAGGCCTACAGCCCCCTGCTGTAAAGTAGCGGGATGCCAAACATCCTCTGATTTACAGCTTGGAGCACACGCTATGCCTTTGCTCCTATAGGCTATTAAAAGCCAAATGAGAGCGAGATGTCTAGATCCCGCTTGCTATATTAACCTACATTCTTTCCAATGGAGTAGAGTGGCAGCATGGACTGACTATAACCACATGATGGAAAGAGGCTTCCAGGCCCCAGCAGAGAGCTCACGTGAAGGACAGATGGAGGGTTGGGATAGCGGTCTGATAAAATCAGCTGCTTACCTGCTCTTGCATACTGCGCACAGAGAAGTCAATAACATTCCTTTTCTGCTACACAACGCTGGCTCCACAGCCTTGTCTGGCCTCAAATCATATTAAATATTTCCTCAGGTGTTTAAAGCAGGAACACCTGGGCCACTGAGAGACCAGAGGTCAAAAAGAGAAGAGCCAGTGGGATCCATGTTCAGGGCCAAATACGAACAACATTAAAAGTCTACAGACATGCTAGCGTTTGAGCTAAATGCTAACATCGCATGCTAACATGGGGATGTTTAGAAGGTATAATGTTTATCATGTTCACCATCTTAGTAGCCTATGTGTGATAGATTGCTAACATTAGGTAATTAGCACTAAATACAAAGTCGAGGAAGATGCTCATTAGTTTGGTAGATATTTGTAGATATTAATCCCTCCAATATTTGTTGAGGCATTTAATTAAAAACTGCAGATGTCAAGCTGCTAGTGGCAGCAGAGGAAAGTCAGAGGATCACCAAAGTCTGAACGATTCTTCCTTTTGGGACCAAGAATGTCTGTACGATTTGTAATGCCAATCCATTATATAGTTGTTGAGATATTTCAGTCGGGACCAAAGTGGTTGACTGACTGAAAGGCACTGCCATCCATTGAGCCACATTGCTTGCATAGCTAAAAATCAATAGAAATCTAAAATGAAGGGGGATGTTTCTATCAGGTCCTTGTAATCCTTTGAAGCACAGCACATCAGGCCCCTGTTGAAGATGCCGCCAGGACCCTCAACTGCCTGAACCCCACCCGTTCCTCTCAGGATTAGCTTTGCTATGATTTAGCGCTCTTTCTCGCTGGCCTCTGGAATGCGACGGATGACGGATCTATTTTCCTACATTGTTTCACCTGCTCTAAATGGAACCACATGCTGCACAGGACCGCCTCTCCTTTGTCTGTAATTGGAAGCACATGCACAGTGAAGCCAAGAGTAAAGCGGAGCCGCCACAATCGACAGGCCCACCCCCTCCACCTCAACTCCCCCCCCCCCCCCCCCTACCCTTCTCTGGGTCTAGGGGTGCCACATTTTGGTCCGGGCAAAGTGGCAGGCCCCAGCGCAGAGACTGGAAGAATTTATTGAACTAACTGACCTGGCATCACACGTCAAATTCCGTTCAATGGGACGACTGTATCGTGTGTCCTGCGAGTCTTTCAAGCCCTAGGACTGTAATATGAGTGACAGTGGAGAGTCTGCTGAGGAGGGATGCCTTGACATTCAGTCTGAGATGCTTTGAGAACACAAGCAGCGCTGTACTGTTCATTCGCCACGGTCTGTGATGTCTGGACGGCACAGGCCATGGATTCAGGGCAGAAGGATCAGCAACTCTTACATCACTGCAAGATTGCTTAAGGGAAGAATGTTTGATATTTATTAACCTCATCAGTCACGTTAATTTAACATGTCTGTCAATGATGTATGGGAGGAATTATTGAGATATCCACAGGGAGAGAAACAGAACTCTTTATATTTAACAAAACCCAAGGCCTGTTGACAGGGATTCTTTAATATTTTATCCATTACGGTAACTGCTCAATCACATTGTCTGTGTATTTTATTTCCCAACATGAAGATCTAATTGCTCTCTGCACATTTGTTGACCTAGAAATGTCCTGTTTGAAGTCTTGTCTACTCAAAAATGTGTTATGATGATTATTACTGTCCTTGGATGTTTTGACCGGCACTGATAATAATGAACCCTATCTCCATATTAATGGATTCTGGATTTCTTTCAATGAAGGAGAAGGAATAGATGTTATTTTAAGGATTTTTAACGAGTTGGTTAAAACAATTTTGTAGAAAAAAACACATCAGGCTTAATATTAAGTATTTTTATATGTCATAAATCACAATGTCTGGATGGGATGTTCAAAAGGTTGAAGGTAAATACTTGAAACAACCTAGCATATGTTACCCAATGTAGACTGTCAACTTTCTTATGTTTCAAACCCCCCCCAAATTCCAAGAAAATAAACGTACCAGTATATTAATAAATCAATGTGAGCTACAGCCCTGTATGTAGCAAAATAATATGGCGAATTGAATCACCCGTGAAGTAGAGAGGTTTTTATGTCTTCTTCTCTCCGAGCCAATTTGGAATATTAGATGAGAACGTAAGGTTTGAAATACAAATTATTGAAGTCAGGGGTTGGTATTTCTGTAAATATTTTTGTAAATTCACTTGGCAGCAAAGCCTTTCTTTTCCCGTTTGCATTCAGTACAAGGCTCAAAGGCCAGATAAGTCATTATATACTATAAGGAATAGTGGGCACGCAAAACACGTTTCTTTTTCACGTTTCAGCCTCATTATTGTGAAAACCATAAAGCAATGTCGGTGATTGAGCCTGACATCAGCTGTAAACTCATCAGAGTATACGCACACGTGGGCCTCTAAGCATCCTGATTGCCTATGGAAAATATGGCAAGGTTTTTTCCACCAAAACAGTGATTAGCACCCTGTTACAGTTATTGGGCTAGATTAGTGACTCTGGCGCCAAAGATTAGTGCAACCCTCTGGCTTCACAAGTCAACTGGAGGAGATTGTGAATTGTTGGCGTGGCTTTCACCACTTTATGTGTGTGTGTGTGTGTGTGTGTGTGTGTGTGTGTGTGTGTGTGTGTGTGTGTGTGTGTGTGTGTGTGTGCGTGTGTGCGTGTGTGTGTGTGTGTGTGTGTGTACCCTTAAAGCAGCTGCAGAGGCCATGGGTGCAGGAGAAGGACATGCTTCTCACTTTTCATGGATAACACAGAGGGAATGTAGATATCAACCAAACATGTTTGGGTGTCCTGAATCTTTCTTGCTGGCTGCAGAGTTGAAGCTTGAGTTGTGCTGCAGTGACATCTACTGGTGAGTTTAAGTTACAGCTACAATTCTATGAGAGGAGTTTAGTTTTAT
This sequence comes from Cottoperca gobio, assembly GCF_900634415.1. Classification (NCBI taxonomy): domain Eukaryota; kingdom Metazoa; phylum Chordata; class Actinopteri; order Perciformes; family Bovichtidae; genus Cottoperca; species Cottoperca gobio. The sequence goes on from NC_041360.1 coordinate 20,926,606, forward strand.
GCAGATATTGCGTAGGTCATTTTTTCTCTAATGCTCCAAGCAGGACTGTTTTCTACCACATTAAATACATGATACATTTCTCTTTTTCCTTTTGCTTTATGCTCCTTGACCGCATGAGAAATGTAAAGAGAAATGTGTTTTGAAACTGTTTAGTAGATCAACCTAGAAGAAAAAAGAAAACTTCCATGTTGATAAGTGAACTAGGTTGTAGGTGAAGCAGAGACAACATCAGACAGGAGCAGATCAGTGGCAAACTGTTGACTGAAATGTTGGAGAAAGAGCAGCTGTGATGTTGTGGAGGGCCAGATGCTCAGATGATCTGATTAAGGACATGTTCGCAATCACGTAGCTCTCATACTTCACGTACGGACAGATTGTTATCCGTCTATGAGTGCCATGTTGTGGAAACTTTAGTTTGCATTGACTTAACACGCTGTTGAGTGAGATATCGCCGTAACAATAGAATGATTCACACTTTCTGCGTTAGAATGAGCATCATTTAACCATCAAAACTGCATTTCCTGTTGTCACTTCACTGAGTGAAATAAAGTGCTTTAATGTCATACTTTAAAAAAAGGTTTTATGTGTATTAATATATACATACATACAATATGTGCGTTCTTTACAGTCCGTGGAGATGAACAAATCCTGGATTATGAGCAATTAAGTATTTTCGTTTGGGTTTTTTTCATCGATTGCCAATGCCACAGCAACATCTGAGCATTGCAACTGCGCTGTGGTTAAGATTAGGGAAAGGTTCTGTTTATGACGAATAAATTGGGGTTTAGGTGTGTTTAGGATTAGGCAATTAAATGAGTTGATTGTGATTAGAGAAAGAGAGGACAAGTCTTTACAGTTTATACAAAGGTGCATGTTAACCAACCTTACATACAAAACCACTAGAAGTCAATTAGAAAATGTCTTTTTGCAATTTTGATGAAATAATCCTTCAAATGTGAGATAACAAAACAGCTCATACAGAGTAACGTAGGACTACCATCCAGTTTTTTGTAATGATACTACTTGTGCATTTACATTAGGTTGTAGTGATATAAGTCTCTACAGCTCTCTGTCCCTTAATGACTCATTAGGGAAGGTCTGATTTATCTTGCTCAGTATGACATGAGCAGCTTTTCAGTGCTTAGCTACTGCACCAATTACTAAATATAATGTGGGATCACTGGAGGGGCTTCTATATCCTGCTGTGCGATGAGAGACAGGACGGAGTCAACATCTCCCCACCACCTCCTGCTCCTCCTTCCGTCTCCTCCATGCACTCCCAACCCAGTCAATTACCGAGATGGAGCCGTGATTGATCTTGTTTTCAGGCGGACAAAGGACCTCAGTTCAATAATGACAAATGTTCTCCTCTGCAATCCACACTTGGTTTTGTCAGGCAGTCTGTCTATGAGACTCACTGAGAACACATGTAATCTCTCAAGGCTCAGGCTTATTGATCGCAGAAGGCAGATACATTTCAACAAGGACCGCGATCAATAACCACAGCAGTCACAATATAAAAGTCTTTAATCATAAATAACTGAATCAGATGATCATGGATGAGTTGTTTGTTTCTTGTGTCAGCATCATTGATGACTTAGGTGATTCGACTGTGTGTTTGGAAAGGAGGAGCAGGTCATTTGTGCACGATGATGTGTATAGTACAGCGTGAATGAAAGACACACAGAAACATGTGAGAGATTGAAAATAGCCTTTAAAATATGAGCTCCACAGAATAAACCCAATTACCTCTTTAATTATTACATCACCATCAACAGCCATCAACAGCACAAAGAGACATTGGTGGGTTTTAAATGCCCACTCCTTTTCCAGTGTGTGAATAAGAATATAAATAATTAAAACAATTCACAGCTGCTTTGACCTCAAGGTGGTTCTGTAATGTTCAGCGTTAATATGCTACAACACCTGAAGGATCTTATTAAAACAGACTAGTTTGACATTTTGGGGAAATATTTGCTTTGTCGCTGAGAGTTAGATAAGAAGATACCACTGTCATGTCTGAAAGCGGTATCGATCTTCTCAACAAACTCTCGGTAAGAAAGCAAAGAAACACAAGTTATAATACTTCTTCACAACGTATGTTACTTCTCTAAGCACACCCGACCTCTACAACATTCAAACAACATGCTGTGTTGCACAGCTTTTTACAACTCTCCACATGATGGGCCACATCGGCATTTTTAATGTGGGCTTCACTTGCGACTGTGTTATTCATCCACATTCTTCCCCCCCTTGTCACTGTTAGATTAATAAAATAGGGCAAAGGCAAAGACATCCATCATATACACAAGGAACAATCATAAAGGGCAAAGAGGGGCTGATAAAAGAGGGAGAGACAGGCAGCACGGCACGCTGTAAAAGCCCAAAGGCCTCCCTGACGAAGGGAAACTGAAGCAGCAGCAGGGACTAAATGTAGACATCGATGAAAAGGGACAACACACATATTATGTCTCAGACTTGGTTCTAAATGAAATTGTTCGCTGTGGTGTTGTAGGCACACTGCAGCTCTTTATAATATATGCTGTAAACTACTCATGAAGCAGCTCTTTGTATTTTCGGTATATTCTGCCTCTGCCACAGGTGAACAGTGTAAACGCTGCAACAATGTGAGCTGACGAATGGCTTGCAATTAAAAGACACCACATGAAATCCCTTGGTAGCAATGTGACTGGTAACCGGCGACACAGCTCGGCAGCTAGTGGGCGTCGTTCTAAAGAAAACGGGCACGGACAGTAAACGGTAAGCTTGTGTTCAGGCATGGTGAAATAGGTCTCTATTTTTATGCCAGTCGAGGCTACACACACACACACACAGGCGTATAAAGCATTTTGTGTAACGCGGAAAGAACATCTCTTGAATCTCAAGTGTTTCAAGTTGGCCTATTTCCACCCTCGTCTCGGGTCCTGGTGAGTGGAGGATGCTGTACATTCATTAGAGGGGAGAGATGTCAAGAGCCTGGCTGACAAATGACCTTGGCCCTTAATGCCCGCCCAGCTGTAATGTGTTATTTATGCAGACATTGTGCTGGTGATATTCTATATATATCTTTTTATTGTCAACAAATTCCATGAAGAAAAAAAACAACAACGATGAATTGATCCTACTAAAACATATACAGTCATGAAATACCCAAAGCCTGATTGCTCTCTACCATATCCCTCCATTGTTGTTGAGTCCCAACCTTGTACTGTGTGAGATGTTCCTTCATTATGATGAACATAGGCATTGTAGAGTATTGTTAGTCCCACATACACTGTCCTGTTGCTGTAAATACTCACTAAAGCACCACATTTGTATCATTCTGCCGCTGAAAATAGTCTCGAAAAAAGAACAGTTCCCTCCTGTTTAAGTAACCTTTGCTAAAAACTGCAGTTCCCAGGTGTTTTAGGAAATGACTGAGCCTGTTAAAAATGTTTTTGGGATGAGATGGAATAAAACATTGTAGAGCTCGAAGGTACATTATTATTATTACAAACTACCTGCTATTACAATTTCATACTTACTGTATCTCCATGACAACCAAACAACTCCATCAGCTGCCGAAGGCCGCACAAATGATCGGTTTTAGTCTTTGCATGGTATTTGCTGACAATAAGAAAAAATACAGTACAGCAGCAGCTTTATCCTTCAAGGATTACAGACAGACGCACAACATTGACAATAAAGTGTGATACATAATGTATAAAATAGATTGTAATAAATAGAGAGAGAGAGAGAGAGAGAGAGAGAGAGAGAGAGAGAGAGAGAGAGAGAGAGAGAGAGAGAGAGAGATCAATTACTTCTTCTCAGTAGACTTATGATACATGCAAACACACACACACAGGGGCGGCTGTAGCTCAGGAGGTAGGCCGGTCGTCCACCATCCTGCTCATCCTAAATGTCAAAGCACTCTGTTCCCGGCCCCTGCGGTCAACATGTCAAAGTGTTCTTGGGTAAGCTACTGAACCCCAAATTGCTCCCGAAGGCATGGCCAACGGTGTGTGTGTGTGTGTGTGTGTGTGTGTGCGTGTGTGTGTGTGTGTGTGTGCGTGTGTGAATGTTTATCACTCTGTGGCACCTTGTATGGTAGCCTCTGCCTCTGTGTGAATGCTGCTATGTGTTGTAAAGCGCTTTGAGTGGTGGGAAAGATTGGAAAGGTGCTCTATAAATGCAGACCATTTACAAAAGCAAACAAATGCAAAACACATGTTTTTTATCTATTTTAATTTACTTATTGAATTGTATTTTTTTTGCTCATTTCACTATTGAATTGTATTATCCTCGACGCTTTGGCAATTTTGCTCACTTGACATTCATGCCAAGAGAGAGAGACAGACAGAGAGAGAGAGAGAGAGAGAGAGAGAGAGAGAGAGATCCCCTAATTATCGTGAGTCATATGCTAACGTTGTATGATAAGTCTGGGACACAAGTTAAGTGATCACACCAGGTGCGACCTGGTTGACGCACACAGGACATTTGGGGACGTCAATTAAAACACTCTCGATGTAACTTATTGTTCTAAGACTTTTGTGTTGCAGCAGGTCCCTGATTGAAATCAATGCTATTCTCTTTGATGTTCTGTGATGCAGTAACATGAATGTGTATCTAACTCTCTGTCTTGGCCACACAATGAATCATTGATGGCTTCTTAGAGAGGTAACTGAGAAGTGATTATTATTGCAGAGGGCTATGTGTGTGTGTGTGTGTCCCAGACAGTTAGTTAGTTGGCTGGGTCCCCTGTCTCCTCCTGAGAAAGAAAGAGAACGTTCCAGTGCTGCGACCGAGAAGCAAAGACGGCTGTCACAATGCCTGTAGCCTCCGCCCACAGCCAGTCCCAGAGTGGGTGCTTGTCTGCTCCGATGCCCATCTTCTTTTTGCAAAGTGAAGGGTGATGATGGATGCCGTACGCAGACCTCATCTGTGTATCCCTGCGTCACTGTGCCCCCCATGACTCCACGAGGCAGCGTCCTCAGATCCCGGGCAAGCGGTCCACATCCTCGCCTAATGACGGTGTTAAAGCCTGAGACTTCACTCAGTGTGTGATGAACCAGAATAGGAGCACTTACATGCTCTCTGCTTGTAATGTGAGAGTCTATCTAGGTGGATGAATCTCTGAGTCTTTGTACAAGCTTCACTTTATGGGACAAAATACAGAAGAGCAGGTGGTGTTGAGAGCTGTGTACCTGTGTTGTGTTGTCTTCGGGAGCTGCTAGTCTGCAAGAGGGGAGGGGGGGGGGGGGGGAGTGCAGAATTAGTGCCCAGATATTTACAGGAAAATTATTTTGCAAATTTCTTGTTCTTAATGTCAATACTGCGCTCAAAAAACACCCACGCTCTCCAGCCAGCAGTTTGAACAGGGAGACCTCGGTGAAAAATAAGCTGGCACTTGTTGTGCCAGAGGATGCGAATCAATTCATTATCATGTTTAACCTCGATGAGCACAAGGACAAACGTGAGAGGACCGAGCCATAAGAGGAAGAGGAAAGCCTTCAGCACTGCAAGCAGCTTTATTTATTTTGTATCACTGATCACTGGCTTATGTTTGTAATGTGTAAAAAAAAAAAAAACAGTGAAAATTGTAATTTCCCCTCGAGGGATTAATTAAGTATGTCTTCTCCTTCTTCTTCTTCTTCTTCTTCTTACAAAATGAAATGCCGCTTTTTATATTGGTTATGTAACTCTGATAATGAGAGATAGAATAAGGCTGTTGTGAATATCTGTAACATGTAACACTTGAGATTAATCCTAAAAGGAACAGTAAGGTTGTCATTAAGATTCAGTAAAAAATAAAAGTCAAATATACGAGACATACTGCAGGCCTGTGGTTCACTACAAGATGCTCATCAATTCTCCAGAATATGAAATGAATGGTACAGAAGTTTACCTTTACATATGGACTTGGACTGACTGGCAGCCACAGTGGTCATGTCTGCTGGTAGACCTACATATACGCCACCATAGTTCCTGAGACGAGAGGAGAAGAATGTAGCAAACACAAGAGGGCTTGAGTTATGATGTGGTGGTTCCCAATTCAACACAGTTTCTCCTTTTAGAACTGTTCTTGGAAGATACCACATCTGTTTAAAAACAATCACATTTCACTTTTGTTTCTATGCATGTGATTGATAATTCTGAGTTTTGCAGGAATTGACATTAAATAATTAGTAATAAGAGTTGTGGTCATACAGTCTGTTTAATGAGAAGGCTTTGGCGTTTAGCTTTGGACAAAGCACAGGGCCCTACCTACTGTAGCAACACAAGTCTTGCTAACACAGACACCAACATGCATTACATAATTACATTAAGAAGCTTGGTACATGCAGATAATAAAAAAAAGGGTTTCCAAATTAAAATTGTGGAGATTTAATCATTTTACATTCTATCCTTCCAAACTGCAAATTTCAAAGTAGATCATCAGACTGCTTTATTATTATTATTATTATTATTATTTTTTTTTTTTTTTTTTATTGTTTTATTATTATTATTATTTTTTTTTTTTTTTATGTATTTTTATTTATTTATATTAAATTATTATTTAAAATAAATAATAATCATAACTTCTGTTCTATTAAAGTGTCCCAGTATGTCAACTGTATGAAAGTAAACCAGCATGCACAATACTAGGAATGAATTAAAAAGGCATATTCATATTCCATATATGTAAAATAACACAATGGAACAGTGGTTCATTGAACAGCACCATACAATGTAAGTAAGAAATGCAGGCAATAATTTGGAGGAAACTAGCAAAATACCTTCTTTTCTCATCGTCTACCGAGAGATCTTCTGTCCTGATTGAGAGAAGAAGCACAGGTCAGGTCAGCTCTTATAGGAGCACAGAGAACATGCAAACTCACCAAACAACAAGCATACACACTGATGAGAAGCCTTGAGAACTGCACTGTAGGTACTGATGTATGCTGCATTGGATCTTTTGGGAACTCCGCCAATTCCCATGTGGGAGTTCTGAATTGCCAATTATCTTTTTCAGGTCAGGAACAAGAGGCTACTGATAATCCAACTTCTCATGACATCAGTTTTTAGAGGTTTTATTGTTGTTTGTTTGTTTTTTAAGGGCCGACACGAAGCTGCACCTCTTAAATCACTTCACTTTGTTGTGTGTTACATTTCCAGCAGTGCAAGCAAAATAATGACGTCAATTTCCCTTTTGGGGATGTATTGTTCTCTTAATCTTCACATACCAGTCAACTCTTGTGTGTGTGTGTGTGTGTGTGTGTGTGTGTGTGTGTGTGTGTGTGTGTGTGTGTGTGTGTGTGTGTGTGTGTGTGTGTGTGTGTATGTGTGAGATATGATGGCCTAAGGAAGTCCTAGGAAGCTGTGATTAGCTTCAGTGAGTCAGTGTTGTGCTGCTGTCAGCTCTCATGGGTCCTGTGCTGGCTGCTCAGATGGTTATCAAGGAGCACACATATACTGTACACACACACACACACACACACACACACACACACACACACACACACACACACACACGCACTCACACACTGATTCCAGGAAATGCTTTGGAAATGCTACCCCTCCCAAATCTTTGATAGACGCTAACTGTTGAGGACAACCTGTCCTCCACATGACACGCCACTGAAAAACGTTGGGTTTTAATTTTCTAAAGCTGGAAGAAACTCATGGACTTGACCATGAAACCCAGTGAGGACCTGGTTTCATAGTCAAGTATGCATTTCTTTTAATGTCAATCCCTTTTTGTTTTCCGATGAGGTCTGTGTTTTTCATTATTGGTATTTTGGTATTTTGTTAAGCAGAGATGAGACTAAAAATTAAAATGTTTACTGCATTCGTCTAACTATGTATCACTAGAAGCCTTCACAGTATCTAAACAACACACACTCACTCTCTCACACACACATGTAAGTATTTTCCAAATCAGATTTGTATTGCATGTCATTTGTCATTCAATAGCACACATGTTTTCATGTATTTCCTTTGCATACTGTGCCCCTCTGAGTTTGTATTAACTGTCTACCTTCAGTATACAGTACAACATACTGCTCACGTCTGCTGTGTGATGGGAATTATACACATGGTTGCAGAAAACTCTGCTGATAAAAAGTTAAATCTTGTGAAAGCACTTCTCCAAAGAGTTGAAATAATAATAATAATCAATATAAGAAGTCGTTTGGATAAGTAGTTCTGAAGAACTGGCCCGTTCTCGAGGGCACCGCACTAGTACTTTAAAAAGTTAGAAAATGGCTGATGTACTTACACATCTTTTGAGACGTCTGCTGGCCCTGAAAACAGATAGAAATACAAGATTTATTCCTGCTTCATTATGAAGATTAGTGAAGGCCATCATTCAACAGCCATGGGAGATGAACCATACAGACTTATGCATAAACAAAGACAAATAACAACTACAACTATATATATATATAATACATCACACTTCGAAACACGACTTATCCAACAGCTTCCTGCTCACTCAGAACATTTCACAGAAATCAGAGGGACGAAAGTGAAGGTGTGGACCCCCCAGCTGGCTGTGATTTAGTAAACAGGGACTGAATGTAAATCAACAAAACATTACATATCGCATGTTGTGTTTGTTCATGTACCTAAAATACTACAAACAATACATTCAATACGCTGAGCAAGCTTCCTTAGAAGTTGTGATTATACATAATACATTAATAAAAGTATTCAAATCTACTTTACTTACATTTCCATGATGTATGTAGTTATGTTGCATATTAAGATACATTAAGACATAATATATAATGCATAGCTCAGTCTGATAATGAAGTTGTACCTAGCAAAGTTTCGACCACACATGGCTTTTTCTTTAGGTAAAGGATTGACCTGTTTGACCCGAGGAAGACCATGTATGGTCCAAATGTGTCATTTTTATAGAATAAAAGAAGAATTGGAAATGACATAGCAGTTTGAAGGCATGTGTTCTTCTTTATGTGCAGACTATGGTTACAAAACACCAGGAAAGACTTATGTTTGCATCCTGATGATTGCCAAAGGAATATCTATTGCCCTTCTTTAGAATGAGCAGATTTTATATTCTTACTTAATTCAAATACAAACATTATTACTTATTTATCTGCTATTTAATGTTTGCATACCCTAAACCAAATCCACATGCCACTGCATGAAAAGAAAATACATACAAATAGCACAAAACTGATGAAATGACCATTAAAATATTTAACGCAGTTTAATATTTTAGCGGTATTAACACTTTTACACTAGTCAATTTGAGTGCTTAAGGTTTTCAGTATACTACTCACACAAACAATTCCCAACTTGTCTCTGAAGGGTAACAGAGGAGGTGTTGTAAAACTAATGTAAGGCATACAGTGTGAATGCCTTTTATTACAAATCACCACCGTTCTGCTCATCCCAATGCTGTTGGACTCTTTTATGGTCCAACAACAGCTCATTCTTTGCTGAACCACAGGCAGTCCACCAAACATGATTTGAATCAAAATGAGATCATAATGCATTCATGTTGGAGGATAATCATCCTGCTCGAACGTACAGTACCACATTGAAAACAGCGGGGGGGGGGGGGGGGAGGGGGGAACAAAAGCCTCAATTTTGCCCTTCAATCAGTTTTAACGCCATTTTCCATTGTGTTAGTGTAGAAATGTACCTTCAAAAAGAACACTACACCAATGAGATGTAACAGCAGAGAAGTGGAAAATCTACATTACACTGAAAGTCAGCAAATTTCATCCTTGTAAAAGGAATGGAGAGCTTTCTTCACGGTAAATGTTTGAGTCTGCTGACATGACACAGGGGCCTATTCAGTAGCCTGACAAAAGCTCATTCATATCCAAGGGTACACATCTGGGTGCATCAGACTAGGGATGAGCAATGTGATATAGAGTGCACTGAGGCGGTCATTTTAGTTTGGTAAGTTGAAACATTCTTGTACGACTTATATCATATCGCGTGTAAGTTAAGAACTTAGAATGAATACTAATATTTTACTTTGACCCTACTATTTAGTATTTGTAACCCTTTTTTAATTAGATTAATTTGCCTTTATTTGACAGATGACTGGGGGAGAGAAAGAGGGGTGTGACATGCAACACAACCACTCAGCTAGCAAGGCACTACAGGGGACACTTTTACTGTATAAGCAATATATACAAATGTTTTAAATGGATTATAACACCTCTTAATGCTGTCGTACATAGATACAATGAAGTAAGTACTTAATAATGTGCAGTATTAGTCAACAATTATAACTTGTCCTATGAAGACATTCAGTATTTAATATTATTACAACAGTTTTCTTTATTATCTATATTGTTATCCATAATCTGTTCATACACCACCCTCCAAAGGAGGAGTTATAGTATAGACACTTATCTGCTTATACTCCCATTATAAGCCATTATTAAATGTCATTTACTGCTTATGATAAGCAGGCGGGGTAAAAAAAAAACACTGTTACCAAATAAACACTTCAACATAAAACACAAATGAGTTGTGACACAGTTACATCTTGATCTGGGTTAAAATAACATAAAGTAGGAGCTGTAGGGGGCTTCTATCTTAATCCTGCAGAACACAAGAGTGTGGAGGAAACAGTGTCTTTGACTCTGGCATGGTATCAGCTGGCATGGACAAATAGGTGCAACCATAAGTCAAAGTGACAGGATGTCACACGTTCCTAAAAGATTATGCTGAACGCTGACCTCTACGAAGGAACAGAAAAAAGACCTTCTGCACAGAAATGATCACAGCTGCTGCTTTTTTATCCACAAACAAGCCACACTCAACAAACACCTAGTGTCATCTTTACAGACATTATAACCTCAATGTAGATCAAATGTAAAGCAAAAGACAACACTGGGGCGTGTTTCCCAGTAGCTGTCTGTGGCTCTGTTAACATGTCTGGCAAGCACTAATTAGGTACCTGCAAGCACACGCACACACATTTACACAAGCACAAACCCACACCATACTGCTATAATGGCCATCGGTGGTGAGGTAATCCTGCAGATACTTCAATCTAATTGCTACCTCAATTTGACTGTGGTGCCCAGAGATTTGTTCAGTATAATTTAAAACAGGTATAGTATGAGGATAAATCCACTGAGAGAGTTGTGTTATTTGAGGACAAGTCACAATAAAGTCCTCCAGGCTTTGTGGAAGAAAGCTACCCTTTGGTGAAAGGCGAGTGAATGTCACCAAAGCTGCTTGTCTTTCATACTCAAGATCCATGGAAACCAGCGCAAACACACCAAGAGAAAGAAAAACATGCACATATAAAGAAAACCTATGAGCAATGAAGGGCTCGCTCTTGTGTGAATGTAGACGTTAACATTGTAATTACAGCATCAGGGTCATAACCGTTATCAAAGCCGTACATTCGGAGGCTACTACTCTGTTGTCTAATGCTAGGATGCTTCATGATTGACCCACCACCCATAGCTTTAGGAGAACACTGTACACACACACACACACACACACACTACAGTCATTATGACCGACAAACATACATGATGATGTACGGCTGTCTATTTATTTCTGATTGAAATCAAGACACTGAGAGCCACACACAGACACATGGACACGTCTGAAGACATATGCGAGTGTAACCCCCGACACACTTCATTTACATTCAAAACACCCTCTCCCCTTGGTGCAGATACTTTGACAACTCTCTCGCTCATGACACAAACACACACACACACACACATATTCTTTAAAAACACTCACCCCCTCCTGACGTGCTGGTGGCTGAGGAATTGCCACAACCCATTTTGCATCGATGCCACAGTCCAAGCAAAGCGGAGACGCTTGAGAAGAAGAAGGATGAAAAGAGGGAGTCCCAAATTACATTAGGGAGAGGGAGGAGAAAGTGAGGAAGGAGGTCAGAGAAATGTCTCCCACTGTAACACAGGGATCTCCTTTGGTCGTGTCCCCTCTCTTTAGTGTTGCGCCTATCCCCTCTGCAAAGCAATGGAGAGCTGAGAGTGAAGTGAAAGCATGGAGAGAGAGGCTTTTATACACACGCACTCGCACACACACACACACACACACACACACACACACACACACACACACACACACACACACACACACACACACACACACACAAGGAAAGATCATGAGAGACAGGGGAGAGAGGGGAGAGAAAGATGCTATGCCCTCACATGATTTGCTCTTTTCTTCCACCCTGACATGGTTGCCCGGGAAACCGGGGAAAAGGAGGCAGAGGGAGGGGTGAGACTCAGCCAATAGCGAGCTTTGTTCTTTTTATATAAAGGTGGGGGAAAAATGAAATAAATTTAAGGGACATCAATATATCAAACTGTGTGTGTGTGTGTGCGTGTGTGTGTGTGTGTGTGTGTGTGTGTGTGTGTGTGTGTGTGTGTGTGTGTGTGTGTGTGTGTGTGTGTGTGTGTGTGTGTGTGTGTGTGTGTGTGTTCACACACGGCTCACTTGTTTGAGCTCTTAACAATCAAAGATAGCTAGCAGCTGAAGAAGCCTCCAGTAACCACGAGGGTAAGGTCAGGTCAGTTAAAAAGACTCTAATAAATCTCAATTCAATCTCCTCTTCTTCAGTCACGCCATTGTTTGCTGTTTGAGGAGATGGGAGTCATATGAATGGAGTTTAGGAGACAGGATGCATTGCATTATCAATCCCCACCAGGGAAAATAAGTCTTGCATTCAGTCAGTGGTCTTATGATGTTGACTACATGGCTGAGAGTCAAGATAAAAAAAAAATAAAGAAGTTTTCCGTTACACTGACAAAGCCTCCAAACAAAAATCTGAATATCTCCCCATAAAGGGTCTCACGAGATGCTGTTTACGAAATGAAATATTGTAGGCCTATGACACAAAATCCTGGAATGTCTTAAATGTAGTAGGAGAGGCAGCAAAAGGATGAACACATCTTCTACAGACTAGTAGATTTTCCACAGATTTATGAGATTAGATACAGTTCGACCCACATCAAAGAACAGAGCGCTGTTTGTGGTAAATACAATTATTTGCTTTTTGGCAGAGATGGATGAGAAGATTGATAAGGCTACAGCTAGCAGTCGGTTAGCTTAGCTTAGCACAAAGATTGGAAACAGGAGGAATCAGCTAGTCTGGCTCTGTCTACGTAGGCTCTGTAACTAAATCTGCCCACCATCTCCTGTAAAGCTCACTAATTAACACGGTATATCTTGTTTGTTTTCTCTGTACAAAAAAACTGTCTAAAAATAACAATTCACCATTTTACGAGGTTTATGTGCCAGATCCTTTCTTGGCCGGGGGCAGTGAGGTTTGCTGGTTGCAGAACGGTCCAGCAGTGTAACCCACTGACTTTTCTCTGAGAGTCTATGTTTTGTTGTGTGTCCTCACAACTATTGGTTATTTTAAACACATTCATGTTCCACTCAGGATTATTTGTAATAACTTTGGAGATCCCTTAACTTTCCATCTAGCATCTCACTCAAGTGAGAATTGTTTTTACTCTGGTTTATGACTAAATACCTGCAAAACTAACATCATCATCATCAGCTGTTCTTTATGTTTAGCTCTAGTTAGCAAATGTTAGCATGCTAACATGCTAAATTGAAGATGGTGAACAAGGTAACCATTATATCTGCTAAACATAAACACAAATGTAGTTGCGAACGTACATTTTGAAAACATGGTAGGCTACTTCTACTTTTCTAAAGAGGTTAAGTGTACTACAATAGTTGACTTATACAATGCACAGTACTGTTCCAGTAACAAGCTTCTGCACTCTAACAATTCTTTGAGAGTGTGTTTTCTCAGTCAAATCAAGGTTAGTTTCACTAACATTAAGCATCTCGTTTTATAGGCCAGATTTAGCAAAGCCAGCAAACACAATTAATTATCAAAGTCAGTACTGAAATGGCTAATCTAAATTAGAGCCACAATTTACCCAATTAAACAACACAAGTCCACTGGGGAGGAAGGAATGTGCTCCTGCTCAGGCTGCCTGGGAGCTTGATGAGGTGACACTGCTTGTCCCGGCTTGCCTACATTATCAAGACACAACACAACAAGACATGACCATCTAAACAAGTCAATTACACTATTATTATTGAGACTTAAAATGTATTAGATCAATTTAAATAACCAAGACAATTTATATGTTTCATCTGCTTTCGAGGATTTCTTTAAATTAATCTGAGATAATAAAGTTTTCTCCCTAACAACAAGGTACTGCTGCTGTTCACAAAAGAGATCAGATTGCATTTTGAACAGGTGAAGTTACTATAGTTCAGTTTATTTAACACCATATTAGAATAAAGGTTGCGTTGGGATAGAGATTTCTTTGGCTTACTTTGTATTCACCTCTCGGTATCAATAGGCCCCAAACCACTTTGAGTTTAAATCTTTAATATCATTTAGAACGATGAGATAATATATAAGCTTTGCTATTTTTACCCAACAAATATCTAATAATATATGCTGTCCTGTGGTAAAATGTGGAGCAACCTCAACTTTTCTAATACTGGCTAAAAATATTGGCCAAAAATACGAGTTTACCATTTTAATTCCTAATACAATAATTACCTGTACTATACTTTGTGTTCCTCACACTCAAATCAAGACTAAACTGCCAAATCATTGAGTACACTTTATGCAAACATTTAATAAAGCAGTTGACTGTATATTCTTAAATGCACTGTAATTTATTTATTCTCATACTCTAGATTTAAGTGAATCATATATTTACATCTGTGCCTGACATCTCGTTTTTTTCTGGAAGGGATTTTTTTGTGTTAGATTTAACAATGGGTTCTTAAAGGGCGCACAGTTTAGTGGCAGGTGTAAATTAGATCAGATTACATGAAAGAAAAAGCTGAAACATGACATTAAAAAACAGTCTATCAGAACATCTGACATTTGGAGAGCAAACAGCTCACTTTATCATCCAGCGTGAGATCAGTCAAGGAACAGATTTTTTTTCCCGGATGTGAGCAGCCTCTGCAGGAAGTGTAAAGTAATTAGAGAGTATATTCAGTACATCACATGCTCTGCCTATAATTGGGCAATTGTGACTGAGACAAATCAAGACAAGAGCTGGATGATAACTTACTTCCAGGACAATTATTATTGTATTATTATTATATAAATTATATTAAAAAGTCGTATAATAAACAGCTCAAAAGTGAATTAAAATGTTTTGTTAGGAAAGTGTTGAATCAAAGCTTTTATTTTAACCTATAATTGTCTCCATAATGGGCCTAACTGTTGAAGGAATGTCTCATTCATTTTATGAGCCTCACTTTCCGACACATCTCACTTTAATTTAATTTCACTTTACTTGATAATTCCCATTTGATGCTACTTTATGCTTGTTCTACATTTCAGAGGGTAGTTTATATATGTGTGTATATTGTATATATGCTTTACATTTGTATCAAAGCTATAATAATATAATATATGAAAAGGACAAAGGAATGAGCTCTATTATTCAAAAATCTTACATTCAATACACTTTGCTGCTAATATTTCTGTACTTTTAAGTGACATTTTGAAAGCACAACTTACTTGCATTGGAGTATTTTTATGTTGTAAATTTCAATAGAATACATTTCATAGTGTACACTTCAGAAAAGATCTAAACACTGCTTCCTCTCTGTTCAACCTTTGCTCAACCATTAATGTATGGTATCTTTTGACCTTGAACTATTACTCTATTGTTGAGGTGTGTTGTTGCGCAATCAGTCATTTTGTAAGAGTTTTCTAAGGGACGAATATTATATTTTGAAGTTAAATTTGAAGATAAATTGTGCAATTATTCACATGTCCACATGGGGTCACTGTTGACACTAAACGTTAGACGTAGCACCTCAAGAGTAATTCTGTTAACTGCCATCGAAGATCTGTTATAACGAAACAAATCACATCTTCATAAAATAAGTAAATTAAATATAAAACCATACAAATATCTCATTTAGAGTTAGTAGCTGATTTTAACTGATCAGTAGATGCTCATAACGGCCGTGGATGAGCTCACACTGGGCCCGCCTCCAACTCCTACGTGTTCCTCTCACCCGCGCAAAGGCCTCTGGGAAACTGAGTCCACGGTCTAAATAATTCAAGCTTCCATACCTTCTCTTCAACTGCTAACAAGATGCCGGCCGTACATCACAAACTGTTCCTGGAGGACGCTTTGCAGGACAGTCCTCAGGTAGGCCTGTGTGGGTTTTTTTTATCACGTCTAAAGACACAACTGTCATATAAAAGATGTCACGAGCACTGAAGTTAGCTTACTAGCCCAAACAATATCTTGTTCCCGGTGAAGGCTCTTTCCACTGGTCGATGACAGCTCCCAAATTGACACATTGTTATGGTAATGTAATCCTCTGACATTAGTGGCTGCTCCCTCCTGCTATAAACAATATTCTTGTGTATACTGCTAATCATAATTGTCGGCGTGTGTGTGTGTGTGTGTGTGTGTGTCTTTGTTGTGTTTACAAAGCTACCGATCGCCACAGGGCTCCTCTATGATATTCTGGTGTGCTTTTAGATTCATCACTGTGGAAGATGTGACGACCACAGCTCAACCAGAATCACTGTCCTGCAATCTTTTTTTATTTTCCAATGTCGTATGAAGTTAGATTTTTGGGCTAGACCCTGATCTGGAGCAGAACTGGGCCTGAATCACAGGATGTGGGAGGGGTTTCCATTATCGGACTCCACTGGAATTAGTCGATAGCCTGCAACAGGGCAGCTGCTGTCAGTAGTGACTAGCATATGCTGTTTGATGCTTATAGGTCTGGAGTGCATTATTAAAGTTGCTCAGAAAGCACGAGGCCTCATGCATGGCTATCAGTGATGGTGACGTGAAATATAGGTCTTTGCTATTATGCACATCTAATGTAGTCTGTATGTTGCATCACTCCTTCCTCAAACAGGGCTGACCTCATTGATGGTTCTGCTTAAGTGCAACTCATGCTGGAGGGTTATTTTCCTAACAAGAAATAGGCCCAGTGTCTTGCTACAGTCAAATGTAAACACAAACAAGGTTGACAATGTTCCCGATCATTTCTATTTGGTGTGGAAAGGCTTTCAATCATTCTGTGGCCAAAGTCAACTGAAGTGAACTGTAAACAGACTTTAGACGATGGGTGTGTTTCGTCTCTGCTGTGTCTGCCCTGCCTTGCTGCACCTGTTTATGGAAACTAAAAACTACACCTAGACAGGATTTTGTCAGTTTGCATAACCAGCCTGCAGTAAAATGATCATGCCCTTTTTTTTTTAGTTTTACTTCAAAGCTGCCTTCAGTGTCCATACGACTCCACATACTGCAGCTACCCTCTTGTACCGTCTTGTGTCCTCTTTTCACTTCCAGAAATGTTCTTACACTTCTCTTTTATTAGTTACAGGTCCCCACCAAACCTTATATTGTGTTTTGTTTTACTTGGATACTATACACATGTCCGAGAAGCAAACAAAAAGGAACATTTGACACAATTACAATATGCCGAGCTCCACCTGAATTGACCTGATGTAATAAACACACCCATTATATTATCACTTGGTGCTTAACATGCTTAAACTCATTTGGATAATAAGCTGAGTCACGCTTAGGGCTGCAACTGACAATTAATTTTCATTTTTCATTCACCTGCTGATTATTTTTCCTAAATATTAAGTGAATAGATTAATAGTTTAAGTAGTGAAAAAATGCACATTGTAGTAATTTGACTGACCAACAGGCCCAAACCCCAAAGATATACGGTTTATATTACAAAGTTTATCCTAATCTGATATATGAGGCTAATTAAGTGGATATCTTCTAACCCAAAGTAACTCAACCTGTTGTCATATGTATGGATGTTTTGTTCCACAGACTCGCTCCTTGCTCAGTGTGTTTGAGGAAGATGCTGGGATGCTTACAGACTACACCAACCAGCTGCTCCAGTCCATGCAGCGTGTGTTTGGAGCCCAGGTACTAAAGAAAACACACAAGCAGACGCACATACGCAGACTGTGTTCCCTGAGCTGTGTGTGGCTCTGTTAAATAGCCAAACACAATCAAATGTGGAGGGTGTGTTATCTTTACTTACTAACTTTATTTATTTGGAAGATAATTTGGGGTTAATCATTTGCATTACGGAACTACAGACGAGGAATGTTTTGGTCTGCGCTGAAGAGAAAATGCCGCTTTCGAATACACAAATGCTAAACTAGGATATTATACACTCGTATTTGCAAACTGATGCGTGAAACCACATGAACTGAAGGATCTCGTGGAAAGAGCTGAGACATTTGTCACATTGGGCCTAAAACCATTTTCCTGAGTGATGTGCAGTAAGTAGTGTGAAACTATTCTTGTGCTGTGGGAGTGTAAGTAGTTTTATGTGATCCATCAGCTTTACATTTTCCTTTTTAATAAACCCTGATTCACCCGTGGTCCTCTTATTCTCCTTTTTTTTATTCCTACAAGGGCTGAAGAGAGAATGACGAATGTAGAAGCTACGGATAAATCCTGAGTAATCCAGTCTGTGTTAACTTTTGCTTTTTCCCGCCATCTGCCCCTCACAGAGTGAGATGGGATTGGCCACAGAGCAGCTCTCACAGCAATTAATGGATTATGAGAAGAAAGTAAGTATGTGTAAAGTTATCAAGGGCATAATTTCCACTGTGTACGGGGGGGGGACACACACTTTCAGGTTGATTCTCTTACTGCAGTCTCTGAACATTGAGCTTCATGCATGAATCTTGCGTACGCACAGATTTGATTTTAGAGAGAACTTGTGTTGCATTCATCAATATTTGTGTACTAACAAAATTATACACACACACACACACTCACACACACACTTGTCCTGCTGGCTGAGGGTCGTGCACAACTCTTTCTTTTTGCCTCTCTGTTGGGAATCTATCGTGTTTCATGTAGCCAGCATGAACTGAAATATAGAATAGTTGCTGAAGTCAGAGAGCAGCTCGATTAAATAATGCTGAAGAAGAAAGATATGTGCATCAGTCGCCTTTATTGGACCACATTCTGGATTGCAGAGTGGAGGAAATGCAATGACCTGTAATGAATGCACTTTTAGCTCCTTTTAAACAAGGTTTAAAACTCAGCATCTGGGCGTGAGGTTTAGTGGCATACTTGGTCTTATTCCATGAAAGGGATGTGCCAGAAATCTGTGCAGAACAGATTAAACTTCTTAAAAGTACAGGCTAGATCGACACTACATTATGCTGTTTCATGCTTTTAAACCTGTTCTTTTTCCCGTCTAGAATTTTGCGCATGGAAAAGGTGATGAAGAGGTAATCGCCACGCTGCAGAACTTTGCCAAAACTGTTGGGGAGGTGAGCTGCAGTGTTGTTGTTGTTGTATGTATATGTGTGTGTGCACTCACAGCAGAAGAGAGGGGTGATAAGCTACTGTTAGGTGAGTAGTTTGTTATTTTAGGACATAACAAAGGATATTGCACCCGTGCTCCCTGAGCATGCTGGTGAGAAAGACCTTAATGAAAACATTGGATAATTATCCTCCCTGTAAGACTGGAACACCCATTGCACCAGATGGGGTGTGTGTGTGTATGATCAGGTGTATATTTAGGACACACCAGTCCACACACGCACATATAAGCTCAGAGGACACGGGTTGATTGTTTGCTTGACCTTTACCTCATGATTTACAGAGGAGAACTCATTTCACAATGCCAATTAGGCCCACTGCTGCACCTAATCCTGTGAACTTTAGCATTTGCTAAATCGCTCAGATTAACCTGGACGTCCTCTTGTTAGATGCTGTAGTGTAGCTCGTTGATAAGCATAGAGAATTATGGCAGGATTTGCTGGTGCGTGCGATATGCGGTCCTGTTTCCAATATCAGAGTAAACAGAAGGTTTTATTATTCTCTTCAAGAAATGTGCTGTTCCACAATATGGGCTTTTTTATAATGTAGAAGAGGCATTGTCTGCAGTCACGCAGCCATTTCAGCGAACATTGAACTTTCCAGCTCGCTTCAGGAACAACTGGCAGCAAATGGCACTGTACATATTGAAATAAATTAAAATCCCTCAAGATGTTTGGCAAGGGTGCATCTTCTGTTCATGTCCCTGTGCAGTGCGTGATATTTTTTTATTATTATCCGTTTTGTTTCTTCCAGCTGAACTCGCTCCACTCCGATCTAGCCAGCCAGATGGCCGACAGCATGGTTTTCCCCTTGATCCAGTTCCGAGAGAAAGACCTTACAGGTAGGGCAAACATCTACACAAAACCTATTTATTAACAAGTTATTAACAGTTGATATATGACAGAAAATAAGGAGAGAAGGAATGGTTCTGGTTTGTGGGCAGCTCCCTAACCCCTAACAAAACTTACTATACATTGAATGTTTCAGAGATAAGCACACTGAAGGAAATATTTGGCATCGCCACTGATGGTGAGTACAAATCTATTTAAGAAAACAATTCCAGTTTGCGTTTACTATTTGATCCTCATGTCCTTGCTCTCCTCTCCTTCAGAGCACGAGGCGGCTATGGTCAAATACAGCCGACTGCCCAAGAAGAAGGAGAATGAGAAGGTAGAGTGACTCATTGATCTCAAACTGTAAAAGTCCATACAGTGCAGTAATGCAGCGTGAGTATTTCAAATACAAATAGGTGGCATTAAATATTCCTCTACTGCCAGGCTGCACTGTTTTAGTAAAACTGTAACAACACCATGCACTATAATGGCTGCAGAGATAAGATTCCCCTTTTTATTTGCTTCTATTGAAGGTGTCGGCATGTGCTCTTGGACCTACAAGATAGTGCAACAGTGTTGCTTATTTGTATGTGTGCGTGTGTGTGTGTGTGTGTGTGTGAGATTAGGACAAGTGTTTGCATATGTATGAGTGTGGGTGCAGACGCTGATAGTGAGTTTATGCTATATATATATATATATATATATATATATATATATATATATATATATATATATATATATATATATATATATATATATATATATATATATAGTTGCATGTTTAACCCTTTCCTTTCTGGACAGCTGAAGTCAGACTTGGTGAAGGAGGTGGCCTACACTAGAAGGAAGCAGCACCAAGCCTCACTGCAGTATTACTGCGCCCTCAACGCCCTGCAGTATCGCAAGAGAGTAGCTATGCTCGAGCCTATGCTGGGCTACACACAGTCTCAGGTACTTCGCAGCTGTTCACCGACAGACTAGGCCAGAACACATCATTTCAGTATTCAAATTCAATATTCAAAAATTGGCTATCTCCTTATTGGAACTGATTAAAGGACAAAGGACAGTTGTTAGTGTGCAATGTGGTCGAGTGATATAAACTACTGGGGGGGAAACATTTTATACTTGTAACCAAATGCCTGAGCGTGTAAGCATGTGACGAGAGCTGCAACAAGTAGTCGATTTATCAATCTGCAAAACATTTTCTGGTGCCAGCTTTTAATATGTGAAGATTTGAAACTTTTATATAATATTCATATTTTTCAGATAGCAAACGAAAGTTTCTTTTCACTATTTTCCTATTTTTACAGACAAAAGGATGAATGGAGAATATTAAGAGCAGATTCATCTGTAAGGACATGAATCGTTAGTTGCAGCCCTTCGTGTGACTAAGTGATTGTCTGCCTCCTATAGATTTCTCGTGCGTACACGTATACAAGATGAGATGCTCATTATTATCTCTGATCTCTCAGATCCGCTTCTTCAAGAAAGGCATTGAGCTGGTGTCAAAGAAGATGGACAACTTTCTCTCCTCTGTGTCCAACATGACTCAAAAGTAAAAGACCACAATACATGTGACGAACAATAGATTTGGTGTTAACAATATAAAGTACTGTGGTTTGTTGTGTTAGTTAATAATACTAAATAATGTGTTGTGTCTAGTATCCAGGCGCAGCTGGACACGGAGGCGGAGGCCATGCGTGCGACCCAGAGGGAACTTCTTTCTGTGGAGGACACTGTCTATATGCCAGATAAGGACATTGAGCCTGTCAATCGCACACTTATCCAGAAGGCTGGCTACCTCAACATTAGGAAGTAAGATTAAGTGCACTCATTATGACCCTGTCTCATATTAATAAGTCTAGCACAGTAGACAGTCCGATCACCATACAGTGGTTACAAAGGTGGAGTCGGCGATTCTGGAGAACGATTGTTGATATTTGAGCAAATAACCTCCCTCTAGATTTACCGTCCCTGTAGCTCCCACTGCCTTCCTCTTTAAACATCCATGATCCCCTGTTCTGTCCACGAGCGTGAACGCCGCCGGTTGCTGATTGGCTGGAATAGTGTTGTGTGGCTCGGTCCATGCCACACAACTTTGTTTTTCATTGCACACATAGAACAGACAGCTAGCAGACAGTGAGGACATGTTCACAAAAAAAGTTTTATTGGATTAGAACTGCTGACTGCACCTTTTTTAGGCTTGAGTCTCGAAGCTAACCTAAAATATTTTTGCTTGTCTTGCTAAAGTTGTTCATAATACGCATGACTACAGTAAACAATAAGTCTGTCACAGCAGACGAGGTGGGTCAGGCAACACGGTGACAGTGTGCGCTGTCAGCTTATTGCAGAGGGGATGTATGAGAAGGGAAACTTCCTTAATGGCTTCAGGGGGTAGAACTGCAGCATAGCCGGCAATGTGATTTAGTGAAATGTCAGAGCTGTCAAACTCAGTCTCTCGCTCATATACATCCAAAGTCTTTGACAAATGTCTGTGACACCAGAGAAAAGGTTTCCTCAGAATGCCATTCTGTTTAATGACACACACTGCCAGAAGCCTCAAACACTTGTCAAATGCTGAGTTCACAGAACATTTGCTATTACTTTTGCTATATTTCTCACTATTAAGGGTCTGAGTCACCCACTGCAGCATGAGCCATTCACTTTGATATTAATCAAAGGAAAATTATCTGGAAAGGGTTAGACGAAGGCTTACAGAGGAGCAATTTAAATGAGTCATACACGTGTCTCTTTGTTTTGGTGAGTCAGAGTTAAATGATGGGTATATGTGTGTGTATATATACAATATATATACATATAATAATATATATGTCTTGCTAATTACTGGTAGCTCCTATTGTGAAGGCTAGACGGCTGTGGAGAGCCATTGCATACACTCAACTTTACTTTTGGTAAGGTGCTCGCGTCCTCTGCCATTAAAGGACAAAGTCCAGTGATCAGAGAGCCATGCGATGATGCGGTGGCGTGCAGCACGGAGGAAATCCATGGAGGAGAAGAGCAGAGCAGAAAGAGAGAGACCACATGGCTGTGTTTATGTTTCATCAGCTGAGTTTTCACACTTAAGTGCGTCAGGTTGCAGGAAGTGAGGAAGGATCTAGACACAAAGGATCATGGGAAATTGAGTCCAATAGCTCCATACTGTGAGGATCCTAACATTACCAATATTGGATTGTCTCTTGACATTCCCACCCTGTATGTAGCCCTCGTCACTCGTCAAACCTTCCATTTTACCACCGTTAGGTTCTTCAAAATGTCACCCTTCAGTGCTGACCGTTATCTACTCTTTCTGACCCTTTTTTTTCTGTGCTCCAGTAAAACAGGCCTAGTGACCACGGCCTGGGACCGACTGTACTTCTTCACCCAGGGAGGTAACCTCATGTGCCAGCCTCGTGGGGCGGTGGCGGGGGGCATGGTGCTGGACCTGGACAACAGCTCTGTCATGGCCGTGGAGTGCGAGGACAGACGCTACTGTTTTCAGATAACCTCCCCCTCAGGCAAAACGTAGGTACACTTTTCCACATATCCAACAATGAGAATAACGCACAAACACGAATGAGTCACCAAATGTATTTTTATTTCATTCTCTCCATTGTCATTAATGCATCTAGGTCAATGATTCTACAAGCTGAGAGCAAAAGGGAATATGAAGAAGTAAGTGTGAAAGAGGCCGTTCAAACAGCCGTGTTCCTCCCAAAGACATCTGCTGGTACAGTTCTCAGTCATATAGCAATTGAGGAGCTGTCAAGACCTATTTGTGTGGTTTTCATATTTGGTTTTGTGCTTGGACACATCTGACTGGCCTGTCACAGCTGCTATCAGTCAAGTGATTACAGGCTGCTGGCGTCTGAGCCAGAGGAAGTCCTAATGTGGATCTCTGCGTTTCTTTCTCAGTGGATTTGCACCGTGAACAACATCTCCAGACAGATCTACCTGACTGACAACCCAGAGGTAACGCACGGTTTCATTCCCCACACAACTGCAGCTAAACCCATTAAAGAAGATTCCAACTGTAAATCAGAAACACTTCATTTGATTTTGAATTAAGACCTTTTACCCACATTGTAAAGTTTAGGTTTGTTGTCATATACACGTTAAAAGTTGTATATTAAAATGCAATCTCATCCCTTAAACACTTTATATAATGGGAATAAATAAGCATTGATAATAAGAAATCCTAAAATAATGAATAAATCAGTGAGTCTTGTGCATTATTTTTGCTGTTCAGCAGTCTAACCGCCTGGGAGTCTTTAAGACAACTGGTCTGAGCTCTGATGCGCTGTAGGAGTTCTCCTGAGGGATGGAGTGAGAGCAGAACATGTGCAGGGTGGCTGGTGTCCTGCATAATACTAAGAGCTGTGTATAGTAGTGTAAATGTCCTGAATCTGTGGCAGCGATGATGATTGTTTAAAAGCCGTTTTTCACTGTCCTCCTCATGCTCTCTACGGTGGCACGATACAAATCGACCCGGGGTTTCTGTGGACAGTCCATATTTCTTTAAGGCATCGCAAAGACTACAGTACAGTCATGATTTGATCAGGCAGTGAGACATTTATTTGGTGTTGCACAACTTCTCTGTTCCAGACATAAAATGTGATGGTATTGTTCCAGCATTGTCACGTAGACCCCCCCCTCCCTCCCTCCTTTCTCTCAAGTGTCTCACAGCTGTTGTTTAACTGCTTTTCCTTCCCAGAATCGTGCATGTTCGCGGGAGGGTTGGCTCTATGAAAATGTTTATTCTTCAGATTGTTCATAGACAAACAGACTGTCGCTGTGTCTGAAATCACTCATTTATTTTCCCTACATGATGATCACTTGGTAGTTTACCAAAAGAGCAAGTAATGGTTAGAGATTTTAGATGCCAATCATCATGTCGTGTTACCACTGACGGGTGTCGTGTGGCGTAACTGCAAATCACATGCTTGTGATCTGAAGATAGGAAATAGTTGTGTATCTGTCGACACTATTGAAGCTGCTGTACGTGTGTGTATACTCCATTATGGGAGTCTTTCATGGTGCTATATATTTCAGACGACAACCAGGAAGTAAGTATAGTGCACCAACACTTGGAGAATATTTTCAGACACTGTTGTTTAGTTTATCTAGTTGTGAGAGTTGTTGATTTGCGATCTGTCGTAGTGCGGGAGGTTTTGCAACACCGCATGGACTCATTTGTATAAGAACACATATGAAGTCAGCGATCTGTATTCTGTGGTCTCTTCATTATCTCATTTCTTCTCTTTGTGACCTGTGTTAATTGCTTTGTTCAAAAAAAGAATTGAGTATTGTTGTTGCTACTAATTAGATTAAAACATCACAAAGTAGGAAGCGTGCGCCGTTTAACATCCTATTATGAAATGTACAATATTTCTTTCTGATTCCATTTACAATCCAATTTAAACGATTGTATCCGTGAATACTTTGTCAATTGAGTTTGTTTGTTTTTAAACCATGACATTTCTTTGGACTCTAATTAGAACACTTTTATTGGACATGCTGACTATTCTTCTCCCAAAGATCTAACACTTACTGATATATGCCTGTGTCTAGAAATGACTAAAAACACCTGTTTTAGATCTTCAACTATTTTCTTTAGCTGAACACTGAACTAAACTAAAGCAGCAAAGCGTCAGCTATCTTTGAGTAAGTATTGCTGGTGAATAGATCCTGCTCGTGGTACACAGATGCACAGAGATGCTGCAATGTCTTGTTTCTTGTTCTTTGTTAGGCTGTGGCCATCCGACTGAACCAGAGCGCCATCCAGGCAGTCACCCCCATCACCAGCTTTGAGAAAAGACCTGAGGGCTCGCCCAACCCTGACAGGTCATAACACTACGCACCGTATCCTCTCCTGAAGTTTATCATTGTTTTAATAGTTTGAATCAGTCTTATGAGACTGCGGAGAAACTTTATCGATGCACATATGGGCATATTGTATTAAAAGAACATGTGGATGTTTTGAGGCTTATTTGTTTCTTCTTTATAACTTCTCTTCATGTCTCATTCCTGCAGAGCGAAGCCAGGCGGTGTACATGCTACCAGTGCTGGTTCCCAGAAAACGGGGGCTGCTCCGGAACCAGAAGACCTGATAGCCCCCGGGACACCCATTCAGTTTGACATAATGCTGCCGGCCTCCGAGTTTCAGGACCAGAACAGGGCTGGAGGGAGGTGAGGGAACAACTGGGGAGGGAAGTTTGTGGGTGTATGTTTGTAAGCTACGAGCAGGAGCGATTAGTACTGGTGGTT
Source organism: Cottoperca gobio (assembly GCF_900634415.1). Taxonomy (NCBI): domain Eukaryota; kingdom Metazoa; phylum Chordata; class Actinopteri; order Perciformes; family Bovichtidae; genus Cottoperca; species Cottoperca gobio. Next base: position 20,953,049 of record NC_041360.1, read on the forward strand.
GATGACGCTAATTTCCTGAAAGTTGACCTCATACTGGTTATTATATCATTTCCTGGAAGCTGATTGGTTCTTAATGACTCAATGCAGAGGTTTAAGTGTTTTCTTTCCCCTCGTGTGTGTGCTCCCTTCTTGGCAGACGCACAAACCCGTTCGGAGAAACGGACGATGACTGTTCAATAGAAAGTGACGGTAACCATTTCCCTCTTCTAAATGCAACTTAATCAAGCTCTGTTCAGCTCCACCTCACTGTGTGTGTGTTTATGTACCTGGAGTTAACTGCCCTACATGTTCCTGTGCTTACTTTGTTGACTTGAGTGTTAATGCGGCTGACGTATTTGTGTTTCTGATGTTTGTATGCTCTCCGCAGACTCCCTCCTGCAGCAAGTATTCGCCGTGCGCTTCCAGGGCTCAATGGCGGTGCGCTGTGGCAACAATCAGGAGGTGATCTATGAGGCCATGAGGCAGGTGCTGGCTGCCCGAGCCATCCACAACATCTTCCGGACCACCGAGTCGCACCTCATGGTCACCAGCAGTAGCCTCAGGTAGACTCGATCACATATTTAGACAGCTGATTGGACCTCAGCATGTAGAGATTGTGATGCATTCAGTTAGAAATGTATCTTATTTTGGTTCATATCTGTCTTTATAAGTAAATTAACTACATTAAAATGTTGTTCTAGTCTGTCAAGGTTTGCATTGTGTAGCCTCCCACACTGCACAACACCAGCAGGGAAACATTATCTCTAACACTTCACAGATGAAACCTAATTACAGTTATTACAGTTCACATAACGTTCTCTAGTTTCAGTAAAGATGATGTGCTGTATATCGCCGTCTGAAGACAAAAGGCCTTTTGATTAAGAACCTTTCTTAGAGCCTGACCGAACACAAGTTTCTGCGACAAACAACTCTTTTGTACGTCACTCAGGTTATCCAACACAACACGTAACATCCAGCTGCTGTATAACCCATGGTTAATGTTCCCGTCGGTAAGACGTTTCACCTTGTGTAAGCATTGTTCAAGCTGAAGACGATCGGACACGGAAGAAAAACAGACAAATCCAAGGCTGGAGTGTTTTTCTTATTCTTGTTCAAATCTCTGTTTGTCTCCACAATAGGTTGATTGACCCTCAGACTCAAGTTACAAGAATAAGTGTAAGTATTAATTAACAACCTTTTGTCGTTTGTCATGTCATGTCTAGGGTTGCGAAATTCTGGTAAAATTCATGATGGAAACTTTCCATGGGAAGTAACGGGAATACAATGGAGATATAGGGGTCGTATAAGTGCACACCTTTTACCATAACATCATCCATAACACTGCAGTCAATGAGCTGCAGGCTCGCTGCGGACGACATGCTCCACTTCAGAGCCCTGAAGCGATGTTTGCTTGTTTATTCAAAGTTAATAATACTGAACTCTGTCAAAATTGCACCAAATTCGACACGGCACTCTCTTCGGTCCCAAGCCATGACCCCCGTCAAGTGTGAAGGAGGTCGAGTGAACGGTTCTTGAGATATGTAAAAGGACATACCCACACAGAGACAGAGATTCCTTCCTTTCTTTATAGTTGAATACTATACTATCACTTCAATTTACTTTTTTATGACATGCTATACTATGACATTTTAATAACCTCTTATAATATGACTTACTATACTGTGACAACATATTGTATCATGACATACGATTGGATTGGAATAACGGTTCTTGAGATATGCAAACGATGTAAACTGAAACTGTAAACAAATGAAACTTCCCTTGGAACTCTTTTGCAACATTTTGCAACCCTAGTCATCTCTGCTGTCGTCCAACTCTTAATTCTCTCCGCGTCACTTCTCTCAACACTCCTCATTTCTCAGTTCCAGCTTGGAGAAGTGAGTCAGTTCGCAGCCCACCAAGAGAACGGGAGGCTGATGGGATTCGTGGTTGAGAGCAGAGACTGGAGTGACGGCGATGAGGAGGGAGAGCCCTCGTTCAGCGCCTTCGTCTTTGAGAGCAACACGGAGGGCGAAAAGGTTAAAACATCAAACGCTGACGTTTAACATGTTAACTGACGCACGAATGTATATTAAAGTTTATCTTTCGTCTTCATTCACAGATATGTTACACCATAAGTTTGGCGAAGGACATAACGGAAGCTAAGAAGGTAACATCATCTTGGAAACATAGAAAACGTTTTACTAGAGAGAGAAATGTTCTGTTCTGTTCAACACTGCAGTATTGCATCAGTGGTGCCACTTTATTTGAGTCAAACGTTTATCTTTGTAAACACACCGTGCCTGTTTAAAGTAGTTCAAACACTCTCTGGAACAGTCCCCCTGTAGATAACCTTTATAAGAAAACTTTAAACTAATATTTTCAAACGTGCTTTCATTTGATTTTGATCTGTTTCACAGCTCTTTGAGGTTCTTTAGAGTCTTGCATCCGTCTGTGTGTGTGTTTCTTCTTGTGTGGGGCTCATTTAAGAAAATTCTTACTTAGCAATTCTATTTTTTATTTTTTTTTACAAGGACCCAGAGGCCCTGGCCCAGCTGATGAAGAACATGCCTTTAACCAACGACGGCAAATTCCTGCTGCTGGAGCCTGAGACGGGCGACACGCCCAACGGAGCAGAAGAAGACCTGGAGTCTGAAGCCTAGTCCCAGTTAGGACCAAAACAAACTTTTGCCCAGGAGAGAAGGCTTTCAATGGATGAAGGTGACATCATGACCCTCTAGCCCCAACTCTGGTGCTGTAACACCCATATTAGTGTAGTTCACTTCCACTTACCCTGTGTTACTAGAGCTCCAGCTGTAATCAAAGCAGAAGACTCTGGCAGGGGTCGCCTGGACCAAGAAGCACTTCTCGTGGGCGCTCCATTAGATCGCCTTTTCTATGGTCGGACTGCGGCATGCGTCTTTTGGATTTGGAGTTGTTTTTACCAATGTGGTTGGTACTTGCATCAAAAGGGAAACTGCGTAGGTATCGATTTTGTGTTTCATTCTCTTCTAATACCCCCGGCCATCTAACCGAAGTTGGTGTATCATTGCTTCGTTTTAGGTTTACGTTCATTTTTAGGTTTACGTAGTTCGGAATCTGTTTGGAGACTTTGTTCCTTTTTGCTTTATTTGACATGTTAACTTGTACGTAATGCTCTTATGCAACTACTTTGGCGTTTATTTTCTTGTTTATTGGTGTACAAAAAAAAGTCACTTCATGTTAATATGGGTTTTATAATGCTCGATGGCTACAGAAGTCATCGTGTCACTTCCTTTAATCTACTGTGTGAGCATGTGTTTCCTAAAGCAGTGGAAACAATTGGCATGAGGGATTAGACTCAAACGTTGTTGTTCTTTCTGCACATCTTAAGCATTCCCACTACACTGAATTAATGTAATATTTTATAATATTCACCACTACCTATACAAAACAAGTCTTAAGATGATCTGTATGCAAGGTACTCCTTGAGCAGCCAAAATAATATTTAGTCAAATTAGTATGTAGCGCTATGTTTCCTGTGTTTATATGATGTTTAATCAGAGTTGGCTGCATTAAAAGCTTTCAGAGTCAATATGCTAGGACTGATGCGGTGCATGATTAAATAATGACGGTCCCTCTCTGTCGCAGAATATTAAAACCTCTACACGGAGCGCTGAGCTGTGATACAAGAAAAGAATGTCACAGTAACGCATGTAGGCAGACCACAGTTGGGTATTATGTACTTGCTCTTTGCGTATACATATGAATACTAAACAGAACAACTGATGGAAAACGATTTGATCTGTGAAATTCTGCCTCTGGATCCCAGGTCAGTTTTTATTCCATTTCAGCTGCAACACTCATGTCAGTGGAAAGCCTGTGGTGCACTGTGTGAATGTGACATGTTTTTCCTTCTGTGTAACACAAAACCACTGACTTGACGTTGATCGTGAAAGTTACATTGTGTTGACCAGTGTGTCTGCTTGCTTTTTCTACTCCACATCAGAGCGCTTGGTGGATTAAGTGTGGATATTTCCTCGAACCGTCTCTACTGGTGAAATAATTAGTTCTGATGTACGTTTGAGTGTTCGTGACACTACTCATTGTAATCAAAGGAATAGTTTGACATTTGGGAAATGCGCTTATTTGCTTTTTAGTGTAGAATTGGATGAGAAGATTGATCACACACACACACACACACCTACCTACCTGGCTGTAGCCTTATATTCAGACAAATATTAGAGCGGCAACAATCAGGTCATCTAACCCTCCACCAGAAAGCGTAATTCCCTAAATGTTGAACTTTTGCTTTAATTGTTAAAAAGGTTAACCCCTTTTTTCTTTCTGTTGCCTGATGTAAATGCGGATCGGCATCTTCTAATGCTGTAAACAAAATGATGTCCATCCAACATACTTGCACCTTCCTTCCTCGGGTGCTGGTTGAGATGCTTCAATCACATCGATAATAAAACTAAAGCGATGCATACAAATGTGCTTAGAACATCATTTATTGTTCCTGTTTGATGCACAAGCTGCTGTCTGTTGTTCCTCTGATTGATGGCTCGGTTGGTAAGAAGAGTGTCTTTAACTAAACCATGCAGTCAAGAAACCAAATCCTCTTATTGTGGCCTGCTGCAGCCCATTACACTTACAGCTGTGCTGCATAGTCTTGATATATTTTTAATGCACCGTCAGGAAAACGTCTGGGTATCCATTTCAGTAATATAGCAAAGACTGCATTTTCTCCCTTCTTATTTCCTAAATGGCTGAAGTTGACATAATCCACAACCCTTGAAGCTTTAAACCTTATTTGTTGTAGTTTTCTACAAACTATGCTAACATGTAACCTTTTAGTACTTATGGAAATGTGTTTTCTTTACATCACAAAATAACACTGGCATCAACACTAGAGAATAAAGCATTTAATGAACAAGGCATTTTTGCTTTTGTATTTACAGAATACATAATTTATATGCACTTATCTACATAGCTGGAGGCACGCCCGAGTGTCAGACTTTACAGCAGGCATCAGCATTATCTCAATTACAAACTTTGGCAGCATACAGTTTTAGGAGTAAAGCATTTAATCAAGCACACGAGACATGTAGTTCAAACTGCACGGCCTAATAAAGCACCGGTGGGGGGGTTTTTAAATATATTTTGAACACTGAAATGAATGTATTATATACGTCTGATTTTCTGACATGGTACACGATGGATGCATTGGATAAGTATCTAACAAAACATATGCCACCCTGTGTTATCTAAGGACTCGCACTTAGCTCATGTACGACATACAAGACAAAACACAGCTCAGGAGTCTTTGTAGTAGTTGTTGAAGTTGATGCGGAGAAGGAAATCCTCGAGATGAGGCTGGTAGCCTCTGTTCACCAGCTTGGTCACCACTGAGAAGAAGAAGAAACATAAAGCACTTTTGTAACTTTGATTTAGAAGCGTTCTAAATATCTGTTTAGTATGAAACCCCCTCTTTTGTTTTACTATCCCCTCTGCCGCGGCTCGGCTAGGAAATTATCTGTGGAAATAAAAATGGGAACTATGTACTTAAGACACCGAGATGCCTCCACACAAATCAAGTCTCATTATCTTCCCGTAAACTTTTGAAAGTATGTACTTTTACACACTGAAACATTACTCACCACATACCTTTAGGAAGGTATCCCGTAATAACCAGCATGAACGGGAAGAGCGATTAAAGGCAGCAAAACTCAATTAAATCAGGCAGTAAATAAACTATAGTGTTATCCAAAACATGTTCACACTCCTAATCTGAATCACACCGAGGGGGTGAGCACATGCACACAAGTTACGTATATAAAAACTACTCTGCCCTTTACCTTTGAAAAGGAACTGAGAGTAATACTTGAAGGTGTTGTACGACTGCTGCATGGCAATGAAGCTGGGGTGCACTGCCTCCCCCTGCTGGCTGCCCCAGGGCTGTGCGATCAGCTGGGCACGAAACTTGAGAATCAGGCTGAAGATGCTGTGGATGATGTTCATGACCGGAGCCGCCTTCTCCGTCAGCAAACCCCTGGGGAGGCAAGAAGAGTGCAAAGTTTAAGAAACATGACAAGGAACTTTTCAGATGTGCTGAAATTATACAGAGAAAAGTGTGATACTGACAACCTCACCTAATGAGATTCAATCATTCATCAGGTTCAAAAGTTAGCCTCATCACCAGCTGGAATTTTAATTAAGTTGTTATGAGGAGGTTGAATAATTGTATATGAAATTATGGGTGCAGAGTGCCACTTCAACTTGCTGTGCCTGCACAGAGCCTGAAGGAACAATTTCACTCCCATGAATCTTTCTGCATGTTGTCATGTCGGTATGTCGCCTTTAAAAATGACCTAAAGCGATAAAATCAAATATTTGTTGCCGATTCTTTTTCTGTGGATCGACTAATTGATTAATCGACTTTTCTTTCAGCTCTAGTACCCGGCAGAAACTAAACTATGGCTTTATTATCTATACTAGAGACGAACCCGTCAATTTAAACATAAAACACAACAATGAAAGCATCTGGACCTGAGCCTGAATGAGCGGGGGAGGCACCAATCAAACCTTTTCTTCTGCCAATACCAACTCTGATACCTCGTCTAAGGTGTGCCGATTACCACGTTTAAAATCTCCATACCTTGCTGTGTGTTAACACTGTAACATCAGAACACTGAAAAATGCCCATCACACCCTGACCAATATTTGAGATGAGAAAAACTCAAATCTTTAATGTGTTACTGCAAAATATATAATACATAAAGATCAGTAACAAAAACTATAATTGAATGTATTTTAATTAAGGCAGCATCATCAACAATAATTATACTAAATTACACTACAAGGTATTTGTGTGGCGTGACTTCCTGTTTGAAATGTACTCCGGTGATGTGTTTTGGGTGTATTCAGTGTGTACCTATGTTATGTAGTTTATGCATGCAATCTTTGACTTTACAAGGTTATTTGTGTCTGCGCTCACATGGGGTGCACAGGCTATAAGCTGATAACACGAAATACTGAACGCTGTGATCACTCAACACGCTGAAAAGCTTAAAATGTATCGCATTCAAGGGGAGACGAGGACATTTGGTCTTGTTCCAAAGTGTCGTCTCCCATGCAATACATTTATAATATCATATCATCTATTTTCTGCATGGAGATAACAAGAGATATATTGCAATACATACTGACTCCATGGACATATATGTAGCTCCAGCCCTCACCTGAAGATGGCTCTGTTGAGGTAGTCTGCATGAGTGCGGTGGATGGCGTCCAGGTCGTTGGCAGTGGCCAGCTTGGCCGTGAACTCGCTCCAGGACACTTGCAGGATCTGGTTGGCGATGTATCCCTGTATCACCTTGACAAAATGCTGCATCTCATGTCTGTATAGCTGCAGCTGATGAAACTGCACCGAGCGACCGGCACCTTTCACCAGCGCTGGGGGGAACAGAGATGGAAACATGTCATGATCAGTGCTGCAGGGGATGAGATGTGATCTGCTGCTAAATCAACAACTTTGGGCTCTTTATTCCTGTTGGTAAGCTATTTGAATTCACTTTGGGCACATGGGACACATTGGGACTTGGTAATGAAAATAATTGATGGTTAAAGCTATAGTAAGGATTACAATGTAATTGAGTGCAGTCCTGCTTGCGGTCAAAAATGCATACTGTACGAAGAAATCATAATTCTTTCCTTGTGATCAGAAATATTATTGTTTTAGTCGCTGAAGTTTACGTCCCTGTAACACCTTAATACTTAGCGTTTTCCCTTCAGGGTATCCATTTAAGTAGTCTCTGCACAGGCTTTTACTGATCAATACTATCCAACCCAGTGAAGCACACTGTTTTACAACAGTCCCACTGCTATGAGATGTGCTTTGTATAAATAAAACATGAAGGAATCGCAGCATTCCCCTCAATGAATATTTTATAAACAGTTGAAGCAGAGCGGGAAGAATTTTAGCTCTTCCTTCTCAGAGGTAAAGTGGAGTCTGAGCGGGGGGGGGGGGGGCCTCAATCGACAGTCTCACCTGTTCTCTTGAGGTGGAACCAGACTTCGCGGAGGCTCCACACCATGTGTTTGAGCTGCAGCACGAACGAGAACAGACGGTTGTACTTGTTCATGCAGCTGTCCGTGATGATGATGTTCAACGGCCAGTCCACCTGGGAGATGAAGGAAAGAGGGGAGGGGAGGGGGAGGGGGAGGGGGGGGGGAGTGTGTGAAGGTGTGAGTGTGAAAGAAAGTGAAGGAACAAGTAACAGGAGTTGGGAAGAACAAGTAAAAGGGAGAGTGACGAATGAGGCGAGAGGAGGGGAGGCGAAAGGTGCGAGTGCAGAGATGTTGATAAAGGAGGTGAGAGGATGGTGAAGGGAAGGCAGGGTGGTGAGAAATAAGGAAAAGATATACGAGGAGAGAGCGAAGCAACAGATAAAGATACGGAAAGAGAAGGAAGCGATTCAGCAGGAGAGGGGAACAGTCAGGAGTGTGAAGAACACAGAACAAGAGCAGAGGACAATACTCGCAGCATTAGTCACTGTGCATGTCACCCAAAAGACTCAACTCCAATCAATCTACAAGGTTCAACCATTAAGTGTGTGATAAGCTCATTTGACACACCCAGAGCAGTTTGTCAAAACATGACAGGTTGTCGCATTCATGCTGCCACTCAGGCAGAGACAAGCGCACTCATGCAAGCGCACTCATGCAAGCGCACACACTCAGTTACTCACTCCATTAGAACACACTTCCTCACCTTGTAGCGTAGCTCCAGACAGTTGAGAGAATCAGGGGCGTGCGGGTGGAAGGTCTCTGGGAGGAAGCGCAGAGCGAAGGTGAAGTTACCTGCTAGGGGGGTGTCCCCGTGTAAGCTGTACTGCAGCGCCTTACTGAGGATGGAGTTCAGGACGAAAGGGGTCAGCAGCTCGCCAGGAGTCTGGCCGCTGCCCAGCTGGATGGAGGAGACATTTGCCAGATAAATACACAAAGATCAACCCAAGGATTACCAATACCTCTTCACCGATCGTTTCAAATAAGCCAACCAAAGCCCAGGAGTCGGCAGGTTTTCATCCCAAACAAACACTGCATGTAGCTGATTACAATGATTAGCTCGCTTTCCGGTTGAAGGTGTGCTAATCAGTGAGATCAGCTGGTGTAGTGTTTGGCTGGAACAAAAACCTTCTGTCTCATAGGCCTCAAGAGACAGATGTACATGAATGTTTCTGCAGAACAGCACCAAGGTGTTAGCAAAGGCTGCGCTTCTTATTTCACGGCAGGAAGCTCGGGCTTAACATAAGTGGTGTCGGGAATCTAAGCATCGACGCATTATGTGCTGCAAAACAGGCACAGAGAGCAATTAAATTGCGAAAACAATTTGACAATGTGAAAGATGTCACTCGTAGTGATAAACTAGACAGACAATCACCTGAAGCTGCAGCTGGCGTCGGCTTTAAAGATCTTAATAGTGTTTCAGCTCATTGTTAAGCTGTCCGGCCCACAACTCCACTGTTTTGATGTTTTTGCTAAAACCCAGAAGAGATTCCCCTCAGGAGTTTGCAGAGTGAGTATTGGACCTACATTAGCTTGGTGGCCAGAAACAAAACTCTAATCTGTAACTGCTGGACTTGTGAAATAAGCAAATGTTTGCTAACAAGTTCACTACATCAACTTAAAATGTAATATTTTAAAAAGGTGTGTAAGAAACACATTGCCCCCAGAGGATAGATGTGGTGAACGTCTTAGCAAACAGCCACATTATCATTCGTTTGCAGTCATGTCTCTGGCTACCCGATGCATGTTAAGTCCAATATTCTTTCTCCTTTAGCTCTCTTATTGGTCTAACTCCTCTGTGGGTTCGATCACAATAAACAACCCCGTTAACGTGACACGTAGTCATTCAGTCCATTATTTATATAAAAACATTGATTCGAGCAGCTTTCAGAACGGTCAACTTTGCTTGGACATTTCTCAACAGCAATCTTTCTTTTTTTTTTTAAAGCTATGGGGGACTAATAACTGCAATACACACAGGATCTAGGATTCTATATTACATTTTGCTGGAGAAATTATGAACCCTTACACAAGGCGTTCACCAGGGAACAAGAGTCGGGTAACTTCTGCCCTCCACCTGTGGCGCATTTGTTTTTAAACATCGGCTAACTCTGTGTACTCAAGTTTTAGTTCATTCAGCGTGCACTTAGTAGTTTAAGCATAGAAGCATTTAGTTTACAAGGTTTCCTGTACATGCAGTCCTGATTAAAAACATTTGGCCTTGTTGCAAGCTGTCCTTTCTTGTCCTCTGCTAGAATGCAATAAATGAAAGAAATACAATCCATCACCTTTAGTTTAATGCAGACATAACGTATGACGGAAACGTTCGTAAAAGAACTTCACCTTTTCAAAGAGCAGATCGCTGAGGGACTGTGCAAACTCGCCATCCTCCATCAGCAGGAAATGGCGCAGTGCTTCAAAGTGTCTCTCCACACCTAACTCCACAAAGAAGTAGTCCACAACTGCCTTGTTCACCAAAGATACACTGGGGATGGAAGATGGACGAGAGAAGAGTTTTCACGCACACATCAGGACTACAAATGATGCTGACTTGCATATTTGATAAAGGTTGTGAGGACATCTGGAGAAAGCTCAGGGAATATACTGGTGTTTTCACTTTTTGGATGACTTCTTGCATCCCATTGCTTTAAATTATTTTAAAGAAATTCCCATTTATATAACAGTGGGATTTAGTTGTGGCTCTCTTTAACTGAAGTCAGCAGGGAAGATATACAAATAGAGAACTTGTACAGCATGCGATACAAATGTGTTAATACAAATTTAGAGCAATTAATTCCATTGCTAAATATACTGCACCCCCTCTGTGTGCAGAAGAGGGATAACAAGAAAAAAAGCCATTTATTTACACGCAAAGGCTAAACTGCATAGTGTGCAGAAACATTGCTGGTGAAGAGCTCGTCTGGAGTTCTGATAGAATTTCAAGCAGAAAAAAAAAGGGACCCTACAAAGATGGGAAGTAATAAGAATTTAAATTATTCCTCTAGTGCAAAATGTGCACTTAACTACAGCTTAAGTGGCCTGAAGTATTCGAAAAATGACAAGAGATCAGTGAAAGCCTCACACCTGCATGTTTCTTAAACATAGTATTTGGCTTCCAGGTAAAATAATCATGTCTTTCTCAGACACTCAAAACACACAGACGAGAACTTGTAATGTAGTTAGAAATGTGATGTTTCTAAATCAGACACTTTCCCCCTGCAGCTTTCTTTCAGTCAGACACTTACTGTGTGATGAGCGGGGTAGTGACTGCCTGTTTGATCAGAACTGGCAGGGAAACCATCTCGCTGAGATGGACAGCAGTGGTGTCTGTGGCTCTGCGTAACATGGGGTCCATAGGAAGGCCCCAGGGGCCCCGAGTTACCTGCTTTAGCAGCTGACACTCGGGGGACGAAGCTGCGTGAGAGGCAGATGACAGGCATGTTTGCTGAAGAAATATCACTCTCACAACTGAAGGAAACTTCTGTATTAAATAGTGCAAATAATCTTTTTTATGTATGATTGAATGAAAAAGAAATTATTATCCTAGTACTGTTAGATTTTTGCTAGAATAAATAATGCTAAATAAACAATTGAACCATTTATTAAATGATTAAACTAAGTAGGGCGGATATAATTAGTTGATGGAATTAATTAAATTAAATTAATTTGCAACAATTTTGATAAAAGAGTAATTGTTAGACATTTTTCTAAGTAAAAATGTCTAAATGCTTTCTCAAATGTTAAAATGAACAGGGTTCATCTGTGATAATAAACTGAATATCTTTGGTTTTTTGACTGATGGTCATACAAAACCACCCTTTGGCTCTTTACCATTTTCTATAATGTAATCGATAATGAAAATAATCGTTTGTTGCAGCGCCAACACTAAGGTCTTAAAATGTGTTCATCTTTTAAAAAGAGATGAATCTCTCCGACACAATCTTAACAATAATAAAACAGAAGAGTTGCACAATGGATAGGGTTATTTTGGCTACCTTCTATATTTAAAGTAACACTCCCTAAGTAATTACGGCTCCTGACTTTGATCAGTAGTGTGGAAGATGTATTCGGATGACTGATTTCATGGAGACCCTGGAAGCTGGCATGAATAATAGCAGCATGACACGCAGAGTGAAAAAGACAGGATATCACTTCAACAAACCATGATGCATCCCAACCAAACATAAACCAGACTTAATACCCTTATGAAATATCCCCGCTTTTTATGCAACTTCTGTGTCTGCTGATGGAGTAAATATTTAACAGCCTCTGGAAAAGCATCACTCCTGAACATGTAGAAAGGCTTGTTTTAATTTACATGAAGTATGCTCCAGCGCTTTAAGGTGCATCATTTTTATTTCTCTGGAATTTGACGTACTGTTTTGCTCCATTTCACAAGATGTTTAATTTTCTCATTAAGTTATTTCAGAGACATCAGGCTGCACATACTTTCCAACCATGTAGATATGCTCACATTCTTCAATTAAGACGACAGGCTACTATCAGAAGATCAGGGGAGCCTATTTAATTTTTTTTACTAGATTTGTACGTTTAGGCTTCTGCTATTGAAGACCAAAACCGTGTAGAAAATATGTATTTATTTAGAGATTAGCTTCATTTGTGATACTAATTGGCTATAAAACTGTAATATATTGCTCACTGTTCTTGAATAATTGAATTCCTACTTTAAAGTTTTCTGTTATTCTACATAACTCCATTTCTTCTCCTACAGAGTCAAAATGTGGAGTCCCTCAAGGTTCCGTTTTGGATCCTCTTCTCTTTTCTATTCAAATGCTCCGTTTTGGCAATTATTTGTAGTTACATTGTCTCTGGCCTTACTGTCCAAAGTTCCCTTAGCATATACAGAAATGCTCATGTCTTGAGAATCACATTGCCCACTTAAAATGTGTCCAGTCATATGATTGCAACTTACCCATTAGGTTGTAGCAGTCTTCGTATTGTTCCACCTCGTACTGAGCACACAAAGCCAAGAGGTATTCCTGCTCAGACTTCTCCCCAGGGGACAAACTAAAGCCGCCTGCCCAGGCCTCGGTGAACTCATCCATCTGCTCACCAGGTCTGTCCGACTTAGAAACTGAAGAGAGTTGTAGACAGTTACTTTAACATAGAAACACAATTTGCAGTTACATTTGTTTGAGATAATTAACAACAATGCATCAGAGCAAAACACTACTAATATTTATCTTTCCAGGGCTAGAAAAATATAATATCTGGTCAAAACCACAACCTCTAAATTTAGAAAATTATAATTGATACATAATTGAAAATAGAAGTATTTATGAGTTAGTTAGTTACTTTAGTGAGAATTTAGCGAGTAAAAAAGCAGTTCTGTCTTTTTTCCTGTCTTCAATTAAATGTATAAATCTTATTCTCGTTATCGACTTCTCAAGATCATCTCCTTTTAGTATGCGAGTTGTTCTGTTATGTCTTGCTTTTTTCTAATTGCATCAACTCAAGAGTGAGTTTATTGATCTGGATTACATTTGCATCAACGATCATAACATCTTATACTATCTCACTTTAGTGCCTCTCAACTGCAGAATGTGTATCACTTAAATATTATTCATTGTCTTTACCATCTTCATTGTCTCCTGTCTTCTGCTGATTCAAGATGTCACTGGCCTTCACCACGCACCCAACTGCAAGTGAAGAATCTGATGAGTGGCCATAAGTGCTGCCTGATAGTGCAGAGGGTTGCAGCTCTCTCCCCAACACCATACAACCCCCCCCCAGCGTAGAATCAGAGGAGTGGCCGTAGGCGCTGCCGGGTATTGGTGATAGAAGTGGTTCAGATTTGGACACAACACATCCATTGACTAAATTTGAGTCTGAAGAATGACCGTGGACACAGCCGGGTAGAGGAGAACGTTTGGGTTCGTCTCCTGAAACTACACATCCACCACCCAACCCTGAGTCTGAAGAGTGACCATAAGAGCTTCCAGGTAGAGCAGACAAGGCAGGTTCATCTCCAGATACGACACAGCCGGATTTAAGCGTGTCGTCTGAGGCATGCCCATGTTTACTATGACGAGGTCTTGCTTCAGGTACGTTGGACACAAACTCGCCCACTTTTATATTAGCATCAGAGGAGTGACCGTGGATGCTGGGAGCAGGAAGTGGTGTGACAACATCTGAAATATTCTCTCCAACTTTAATGTGGGAATCTGAACTGTGACCATGAACGTTGGGGAAGGACAGAGGGGCATCGACGTCTGAAACATTCTCACCGACTTTAAAGTGATCATCTGAAGAGTGACCGTAAACACTGGCGGAAGGTTGAGGAGCAACAACTTCCGAAACATGTTCTCCAATCTTGATGTGGGATTCAGAGGCATGTCCGTGGACGTTAGGGGATGGAAGAGGAGCGGTTACCTCCAATACAAGCTGTCCGATCTTTATGTGAGCATCAGAGGAATGTCCGTGGATGCCAAGTGAAGGCTGCTGGGCAACGGCATCTGAAACCGGCTCTCCGGCTTTTAGGTGAGCACTGGAGACATGAGTGTTTGGCAAAGAAATATTATCATCAGCTTTATCTTGTGCACTTGCATCAGGGGGATCAATCCTACCACAGTCAGAAAGACTGGTCACTGCTTTGTGATGACAATCATCTTTGCCACTTTGCTCTGGTGTGGTGGACAGGGCCGCATCAAACACATCATCGTCTTTTGCAGCCTCAACAGATTTTCCCTCGTCTTTATTTGCCTCTACCTTAATTTCTAAATTCACCATTTCAGTCTTCGGTTCTTCCGCCTGCTTGTTGTCTGTCATTGAGCCGCTCCCATCTACTAGCTGCACTGAGGCTTGAGAGGGATGTCCATAAATGTTTGATGATTTAGATCTATTTTGGGGCTCCTCCTGGGTGTATTGGCCTAGAGGAAAGATGGATTTGGTGGCTTGGCCAAAGGGGCTGGCTTTGGGGAGACCATCCTGGACTTGAGAAATGTTCTCTCCTATGGGGATGTGAGAAAAAGAGGGATGGTTTTGGATCATGTCATGCTGGACTTCAGTTCCCCAGCGTGGCCGGGGCTGGACTGAGGCTTGGCCAGTGATACCCTCAAATGGACTAAAGGGGGCACAGAAGTCATAGTCTACTACTTGTGCTGTAGGACACACTTCAGGTAGGTCGGAGCCGATCTCCTGTAGGGCGATATCCACCTGTTGACTGGCAGAATTTGATGACTTGGGGAGAAAATCATTGATGTCGATGTCCTCAGAGATGAGGGCAGGGTCTACTGTAAGGGGCTTGAGGGTGGATGAAGATGGGTCAGGCGGTGATGATACAGCATGAGATTCTTGAGTCTCCGCTGGTTGCTTCTCAGACGGGTCCTGAGTGAGAGATTCCTGTTGGGAGAAGATACCATTGAGCAAACACTTCTGTAGAACATAATTAAAAGGAAAGAAATGGAGATTTATGTTGAAACGGGTTGTAATACCAGTGTTGGTTGTGGTGCTGTCTGTTGCGCTGAGAGAACAGGTGGCAACACTTCCATGGGAGGTCTCCCCTGGCCTAAAGGATATTTCTCTAGCATTGCCTGGAAAGAAGCAACGAGAGCTTTGTTTAACATTACTTCTCTTACCTTAAATCATCTCTTTAATATCTTCTCCTTGACCTCTGTGTGTGTGTGTGTGTGTTTTCCATGTGAATTCATTACAAACCTCAGTCTGCTGCCTGTCATGCATGATGAACTGAGCCCGGGCTTCGTCAAGTCTCATTCGCTGCACCCGCCACATGGCCCGTCTCTCTCGGCAAGCTGCCTCCTCTGACATACGGCTGTACTGAGCTATCAGATCATTCCTACAATGTGAGCGCGGTAACACACAAGTTACAAGTAAATAATCTAGATGAGGATTTCACCCATAGCAACTTGCAGTAAATGTATGTTTAGGAGAGGGTTTATGTGAAAGGGCATGCCTTGTTTTGTTTTGTGCTCCATTGTTGTGACACATGGCTGTTGAGGATCAAATATGCAACCTCTAATTTATGGGATTGTTCTTTTTCTCAACAGCTCATACAGTCAGCAGATATACTTTGCTCCAGTTAGCTTCATATTAGTACTCAACTTAAATAAGGATAGCAAAATATTAATATACTTGCTACTCTTCCTAAGCACAGATTGGCTGCCGTGATTCTTGCCAACAAGTACTATGTCTTTATTGAATGCCGAATCATTTATATTTAAATGCGAGTGCAAATCATCCAGCAATCAGTGTTCTTTCTACTCTGCAATGATAAGCTTTAGCGTGCATGCGCTCATCAGGGACTCTGATAAGCGTATTGGTCGGCAATAAGCCTGTGTGTGAATATGTGCTTTCAGGCTCTGTGATGGCTCTGAATTCAATTATGAGCAATTTCCTTAACCAATTGTCGGCCGCTTTAATGATCTATAATTGATTAATCAGCCTCTAAAATAAGAAATATAAGTTTTTACCTAGTAGATATGGAATACTTCCCCGGCACATCCCAAATAATAAGGCATTTAAATCTTGAAACCTTATAACAAATACTACAGCAAGGCAGTAATGGTGAAGCTGTGAATTGGTTAGCTAAAGAGCTGCAGGGGGCAGGCGCAGGTAAGCGCTGACCTTAAACACCTCGTTGAGCCAAATAAATATCCGGCACAGATGGATTTGATGTCCCATCATGTTTGCACATAGTCAGTCAATATATTCTATATCAAATTAAATCTTACCAAAGATTAATCAATCAATAAAACATATTTATCTCTAGTGGTGGCTGTAAAAGCAGTCAGACCTGGCTCTCTGCTCCAGTTGCTCCTCCAGGGCTTGTAGTCGCTTTTCTCTATCCCTCAGCTCTCTGGCAAAGCTGAAGTCATCCCCCTCATGCTTCTTCGCGGCTACACTTCGCCACTGGTGCCACACACACGCACACGCAACACACACACACACACACACACACACACGTATCATTGCTTTCAGCTTCTATAATGGTCATCAAAACCGTGGGAGGAGTGTAAGAATCTAAATTTCTGTTGACATTATTCTTTCCCGAACATATATTCTGATCTGACAGATGTGTTGATTTTAAAGTGATAACAATGTGTCAAATGACAATGTGAAAGGGGTCACCTGTAGTGATGAACCTACGGGGTATATCTCCTAAATCTGCAGCTCCCCTCAGTTTTATAGCAGAGTGTCACCTCAATATTCAGCCTTATTGCCAATAAGTTGGCGTTTTCTTACTCTCATACATGCTCACACATTTCTCAACACAAACATTCACAGGTTCATTTTTAAATATGTCACTCTTATTCAACATTTTTTCAGTCACTCTCTCTCTCTCTCACACACACACACACCTCTTGCTCCTGCTCCAGGTGCTGTTTCAGCTCCTCAAAACGCTCCCTCTTTTTGGCCTCCACAGCCAGACGTTGAGACACCTGGCGTCCTACAGGAGCCGAGAGAGATAACAGTGGGCTGCTTACCCCCCCGTATCGAAAAGTACATAACATCTCTGTCACACACACACACACACACCATCTGCCTCACGCAAACCAAGATGCCAAGGCATAGAGCATCAGGCCAGACTTTTCACCACCCCTCCCAAACTTTGCCACACATCGTTTTGATGTAATAAATCACGTGAAGACTTTTATAAACTGTGCGAGCGATGATTAGATTCCACAGCCCATAGTGCAGTAAGCCATTCAAAGCATCCCTCACAGCTATTGCCCGTGTGCATCTCTGCTGCTCTCCTGAAGGAGGAATGAATGCAGCTGAACGAGACTCTCGTAGTCAAGAGCCAAGAAAAGCAAGTGTGTGCTTTATATAGAGGTGTGCATATACATCAAGCACTATATAAAATCATAATGTGTGTGTGTGTGTGTGTGTGTGCGTAACACTAACCGCGGATGCTCTCCAGGGTTTTGGCTGCTGAGTCTCTGACCTGATTGATCAGCTCCTGGCGTGCCTGCTCTGCTCGCTGGGCCTTACATAAAGACAGACAAGAAATCATCATTAACAAAGATCTATCCGGCTGCCCTGTAGCTCACCTCTCCTCCTCCAGCCTCTGCCAGTCAGCACACACACGATATAGGTCATACACACACAGGTTGTTACACTAAATCAAGCAGCGTGCATGCCCCCGACTACAGCTGCATCATTATAATGACTCTCTGTTGCAATTCTCAGTACTCGAGGGTTAGTGTCACCATCATGGATCATGTAATGAAAAAAACTCCTCTCTCTTTCTTAAGGGACAATACCTGTGTAATGACTTGTCTTACTGCAGGTTTACCTTCTCTCCCTGAAGTTTAGGCTTCCCTTGACTGTTAAAGATCCATTTAAGTCAGCTAGCAGAGAAATAACTGTCTTTATTAAAGTAATACACCATGTTTGACTGCCATGTCTACTAACATAGGAACACATTCTTATATCTTTCTTTATGCTAATTTGACCAAAGCTCTTGTCAGATATAAGTGAGGAGTAGCAGACAATATGCATTAGTCTCAGTACTTGCTCCTCCCTGCTGATGGCGCTGTGCTTAGCAACCCTCTCCATGCGTCCGCGGTACACAGCACAGTCCCTCTCAATCTCCTCCACCTCCCGGAGGGAGAAGGTGACAGGCAATGCGAGGCACCGGCAGCTCCGACCAGCAGATGTAGTGCTGTGGACACAGTTAAAGAGAATGCTTCTAAATGCTTCTAAAATGTGTGTATCTGATGCTTTTCCTTGTCTTACATTACAGTAAACTATTGGTTGGACAAAAACAAAACGCAATTTGGAGACGTCACCTTGGATTCTGGGAAATTGTGATGATTTTTGTTTAAATGTGATGTTTTATAGACCAATTAATCAAGAAAACATCATCATCTGCATCGATTTCATTTCAGAAGCAACAAATCCTAGGTTTAGAAATTGGGACTAGGAAATGGTTCGCATTTCAAATAAAACTTTAAAAACAAAAAATCAATTATTTTGGATCGACTACTGGGTTATTCGACTAATTGATTCCCCCCCTGGTTACATCACAATGGTCACATCAGAACAAAGTATATATCTAAAATGGCAATATGTTTTAAAAAGCAGGACTCAACATTCTGCAGTGACAGAGAGCAGAACAACTCTGCCTCAGTACCACGAGACAATGAATCACAACACTGATGCATGTGCGGTGGTAACATTTTCAAAGAGCCCATGTTGCAGTATTGATTATTTGTCCCATCCCCTTACGGCAGTATGGATTTCCACATTGGCAGAAGCGTGTTGTGGCAGGTAGATAATTGTGATGTGTGCATCTCTTCACCAACACGGTACATTGAATGACTGTTAACAGCCAGAAAAACAGATCAAATATGGTAGGGTAATTTTAAGGTTTAATGTTCTAACGCCCTTATTTATACACTGCAAACAACATTCAAAGATTCTCTTTGTACTGAATAAATTAAGACTTAATTAGGCATCAATATCTTTACACAACATTCAACAGCAACAAATCCCCCGTCTGCAGCATATGTGAATGTGTTTAAACGTGCAAAACAAACCTGCGGGCAGCAGATCTTAAGGAGGTTGATGGTCTTTCCACAGACGTACACATCATTGCCGATGTGTCTCAGGAAGACGGGCACACAGTCCTCCACATCCTTTGAGATCAGAGTGTAGCCTTGGACCCAGAAGTGTTTGTCTGTAAGAATTCAAAGACGCCTATTACATGCCGCTCTATTTAGACCAAGTTGTTTGACTGCTCCATTATGCTTCTGATAACAGTAGACTAGCAACTGAAGTAAAAAAAACAAGTATTAGTGGTGGAGCAATGCCCTGCACTGGGCCTAAAACTTTTCCTTATTAGTATGACTTACGGGGCATTGCAAAACTCTGGTCGCTTGGATTAACACTTGGAAATTGTTAGCGCTTAGCTCAGTGATCCTAAGCAAAAAGCATACGAGAACATGAATGCACTGAGCTTCCAGAGCTCTTTACAGAAAGCCTGCGGCTTGCCAAGAAAACTTAGCCGCTGATTGCTTCCCTGGCTGACGGACTTCGAGGAGAACAATGACATTTGTGTGTCCTCCAAAAAGCAGGAGCGAGAAGTGCAGAGGTTCAGTGCGGGAGTTGATGAGGTGTAGCCGATGAGCAAATGAACCTCTTAGACAGACAAAGCCGAGGTGATGGTCTGACCTTGAATGAGATGTTGCATGACATACAATATTTGGACAGGCTATGATTCATATAAAACCATATTTATGGAGTACTGTCAAAATGAAGCAGTTACAGTGTGTACTCATTTGGGGAACAGGCTGTCATCCAAATTGATGATTACTTACAAACAAATCTCTAATACAAGGCTGCAACTTATAATTACTTTCAATCTACTAATTTGCTGATTATTTTCTCAATCAATCATTTTGTCTATGATTATTATATTTAGCTAGAACCACATTTTCAAATGTCGTTTAATCATTTCAGTCCCACCATGTGCTTTCTCGTTTTCACAAAATGTAAAAAACAAATGGTTTTATTTCTATCGGTAACAATATTAGAGTATAAAATACTGTTTTATTAATGTTGTTACTATAACTGCAATTATAAGTCGATTCGTTTTATATGCAAATATTTTGATAACCAACAAAAACGCCCAAAATGTGAAAGCTCCAGGCTTATAAATGAGAATTCATTGCTTTTCTTGGTCTTAATAATAATAATAATAATAATATTAATAATAATAATAATAATAGTACTACTACTAATAATAATATTATTATTAATGATAATAATAATATAATAGTACTAATAATAATAATAATAATAATAATAGTACTAATAATAATAATAATAATAATAATAATAATAATAATAATAGTACTAATAATAATAGTACTAATAATAATAGTACTAATAATAATAATAATAATATATTTTACTGGCATATCGATTTTCCAAAAAAAAAGAGTCTTACATTATATTTATATTATATTATATGTAATCTCCAGGGGGGGGGGACTTTTTATGACATCACCTTTTAATCTAGGATATTGTGATTGTTTTTTCTTTTTCTTTTTCCTGATGTTTTGTAGACAAAATGATTCATCAGTAGATCGAGAAAATAATAAGCCGTTCAATAGATAATACAAAATAATTGCTAGTTGCAGCCGTAATTGCAACCCTCACATTAAAGTTTGACTTGAGGTAAAACAAATGAATGTGTCTTTATATCAAACAGCAAATATTAATCTTCAATCAGACAGTTCCTGTAGAGTCCAGATTGGTCTGTATTTTCCTGCTCTGCGTGATCATCTCCTCCCGTCTCAACCACTCTTTTGCTCTCCTTAAAGAGACACTCATTATTACACTAAACAAATGAAGTCAGCAAGGTTTGTCAAGGGCAATTACAAGAGAAGACATGCAGGCAGCATGTTTTTTACCAACTAAAAGAATAAAGGAACATTATTTATCTGCGTCTGTCCCTGTGGCTTACGCAGCGGAGATGGCTCTGGTCTCCAAAGCTGTGGGAGCTGATTTTGTTTCCCACTGATTATCATCCAATAACTTCATGACATCCTTTATAGACACAAGGACAAATCCAACTTGGCAATAAAGCCTGTAATGAAATCTATTTTTTTCTGCTAGACAATCTGTCGGGCACTGCAGGCTTTTCCTTTTCAGATCTGGAGACGGCATGTTTGTGAGTCGTCTCACCTCTGCAGCCGAGATAGTCCTCATTGACTTGGATCATGAATTCTCCATAAACATCCCGAAACACGCCGCTGTACACCCAGTCAGACACAAACCTAAGAGAAGTACAGTGAAAACAGTCAATACTCAGTCTTCACCATCCCTGAAAAAAAATCAATAGAGCAAGTTCTGCATATTAATGAGTCAGGTCTTTGGGTTATAATATTTAGTTTTTGAAGACACGTCTGTGTGAGGAACGTAATGACTGACCGTGTATAAGGTTCACAGCTGCTCTTCAGCAGCGACAGCAGGACCGGGTAGTTTTCGTTGCTGCAGTTATTGTGTGCTTCATTGTACAGGTAGGACATCAGTTTAACACCCTGAGGAGAAGCACATGGCACTGAGCTGACATTCCATCTGATAGGCTAAACACAGCCATGATGGATGAAATATTGCAGTTTGCAGATAAAACAGCACTCACCACAGGGAAGGTAGCCTGGCCTGCGCCTATAGGTCCATCTACACAGCACAGTTCTGACAGATACCTTAGATTAAAAAGGAAGCAGAGATTCTTTTGATCCGATCATATTTGCATTAAGGTCCTCTGTATGACTGACGGACTGAACTGTCGACTGGGTGAGATTTGGTTTAAAAATCACCTTAGTTGGCGGCCCACTTTGCGGAAGAGGAAGCCAATAGTCAACAGGCTGAGGGTGGGTGGAGTGCTGAGAACACAAGCCCTGTAGTAATGCAGATACTTCCGCAGACCACCTGTAAAAGCCTTGGAGAGAAACACCATTTCCCTTCAGCATAGATACATCAGCTTGTCCTTCTGCAGTGTTTGACTTTGTTGGATATTGCTGGCTACAGATGTTCAACTGCCTTCACCCTTGTGTATTAAACCTATTTTCTTACATGATTGTATTTGTGTTTTTAGTTTCTGTGAATGCATTGTTTATGTGTATTTGTGTTTGCAAATTGCCCCTTGAGGAATTAATAAAAATTAATGCAAGACCACAAGAATGGCAACAACTAAAGTCCCACGCTGAGTAGGATCAGAGAAGATGTGCAGTCTCAAGGGTATTTATGATTATTATACAAACATACCTGGAAGACTAGGCCTTTTTTGTCAGCACTCTGGAGAGAAAAGCGGCTAAGCCTCAAGTAGTGGGTGCCGTACTGGGCCAGCTCCCCTAAGAGACGAGACACACTCTCTGGAGAGGCTCCTGACACGCACACACCAGGTCTGACGTCAAACTGAACACTCTGCGAAGGAGATTACATATTTACAGATGGCGTGCAAAATACAATGGATAACCATACAGACTAATACAATCTAATAAAATAGCCCTGCAGCAAAGACCGTCTTTGTAAAACTTATAATATTGAATTTGTGTCGAGGCTGTCAAAGAGTCACCTCCATGGTGATTTCTGCAGGCATGCTTTGTGGTGGTATTATTATATTAGACCGCAACACATAATTAGATGTTTGTTATGTTGTCCTTTCCATGATTGTTTTATGAGAATTGGATACAGGCAGGACCCTTCTGGGCAGACAGAAATAACAGACAATATTTTGCAATATAGCACAACACTACCACAAACCACAGCCTCAAAGATTACCTTAGAGTTTAATAAACACCTCTTCGAAAGTGACTCAACAAAACCTTTAACGTCATAAGCCTTGAAGAAGTTGCAGCTGATGCAAGACTATTGTATTAGATTGTAGGTGTTCATGATAGTGTCCAGCCTGCATGTTAATGATAAAGTCTGCTCGGCAGAGAGAACACAAGGAGCTCAGGGAGTGTAAAAAAAAAAGAGAACAAGGATTCAATTTATGTAGTAAATAACTATAATCTTCTGCAGATATAAAAACTTAATGGGAAACAATAAAGCAACACAAGAGCACTCCTGTGGTTTTGTTTTTGGCATTAGGAATATTTTCATTTGTTTCCTCATCATTTAATGTATCTTGTCAAGCGACTGACTGTGCTCGACACTGTCACTTTTGTATGCTGGCTTTTATAAGTCAATTGGGTTTGCACATGCACAGATGGTCCATTGATTCTGCTCTCAGTTTTTCTTCTCTCTGTGTTTTTTTTTTTTAGTAATTGCATTCTGTCACAGTGTTTTTATCACTTCATTCACTTTTATCACTTCAGTCTGACAGACCCCTAAAACAACAAAGCAACTGCATTTTATTGCATTTAAGAGACTGAAGGATAATGAAATGCACCTGGTTGAGAGGGAAGGTTGTGGACGCCACTCCGATCAAGACGTTGAGGAGGTCAAATACCAGTTGTGCCTGAGTGTCCAGGGGCAGCGGGAGGAGCGGAGAGGGTGTGGCAGTGCTAACAACCCGCATCTCCCCCTCCCATAGACGATAGAGCTGGTCAAAGGCCTCCCTGCCTCCCTCTGTTAGATAGAGGGACTCTTTTTTCCCCGGTGGGCTAAAATTCGGTGTTGTGTTTAAGAGAGGGAGAGCAAAATTTGACATTGGATACCATATTTACTAATCAATCAAGACAAAAAATTCTCTCCAACAACTTTGATAATTTCTCGATCACAAGTCGTTTATCAAGCAAAAATGCCGAACATCCCCCCCGGTGTCTGTCGATCTTAAAAACGTGTGATTTTCTCCGGAAAGTAGTTTCAACAGCGTGTCACTTACCAGCCGACAGACTCCCAGCAGCGCCGTCTTCCAGGCTCAAACGTGCGGAGAGCGTCCCATATATCAACGTCTGGAACGGAGCTGGTCTCTGACTGGGAGTCCGGGGTCATGTTGGAAGCTGACTGGAAGCCCTCATCCTCAGACTGATCTAAGAACGGGGGGACCTGTACAGACAACAAGTAATCATAATGATACCATTGCGTAACACTGGGGATTAAACCTAAATCAAACACTGGTGCAGATATGAACCCACTGGCATGTTAAAATGAACTTGAACTGACCTGGCCACATGACAACAACAAATCATACCTTCAAAGCCAGCCCAATTACGTCAATATTACTGGGAACAGGAGGCAGGTCCAGTCTTATGTCAATGTCTGAGGTGCGAGTGTGCTGCAATGCTCCAAACAGTGTCATCCTGGTCTCCCTCTCAAATCTTTCTTCCGCTTCCAATTTAGTTCTCAAAGCCAGCAGTCCCGTGCCTGGAAGGGAAGCCATCAACCTCTGAGTTCCACACAAACTCTCCAAAGTCCCCCATTCCTCCCCACACACTAGACCCCACGACCGGGCCTCCAGCCTCTGCAGCTCCTCGCTCTGGTAGCTCCAGGGTTGAGGCTTCCGCACCACGGTCCTCTCTCGTCTCATGTAGTCCCTGCTGAAAGAGGTAGGGGGGGGAGGTGCAGAACCAGCTAGTTGTACCAAGAGTTCAAGGACTGCATCTACTTCCTTCAGGCCAGAGGATGCTCCCTCCAGCAGCATCCCCAGTTGCTCTTCCAACCTCTCTGCTTCCTCTCGGCACCCTGCCACCCGCAAGTCAAAAC
Organism: Cottoperca gobio; assembly: GCF_900634415.1. Lineage (NCBI taxonomy): Eukaryota > Metazoa > Chordata > Actinopteri > Perciformes > Bovichtidae > Cottoperca > Cottoperca gobio. The sequence continues at coordinate 20,978,216 of NC_041360.1, forward strand.
ATATCATCAGGATTTTGTTTTTGGCTGGTGTACTAGCTGTGGCACTCGGTCCTCCTGAGGCAGTCCCTTTGGTGTCATCTTGAAATAGATTTGACAGCAGGGCGCCATAGGCACACCTCTTGAGAGCTCTGTGGAAGCCTTCCCTGGAGACTCCACCCAGGGCACGGCGTTTCCATGACACTCCAGACAGGCTGCTGTCACACAGGGCACCCAGCAGCTCAGTGATGCTGCTGCTGTTGCAGTTGGACTTCATGCGGTTGTTGGGGCTCGAGTACATGGTGGTAATTTGACCTCAGCCTATATGAGTGAAACAAATTGGATTAAATGGTATAGTTTTCTGTTTACTTAAACAAGTAACTGGGATTCACAGTGTGCACGACTGCCAGAATAATATATCATAGTAATCGTTAAGATACATTTTAGGAACCAGACATGCTCTCAGACGAATCAAAATAAACTAATAAATTATACAGTAACGTTGGATATAAGTTAGATGACAGCTAACGATAGCTAGCTAGCTAAATTAGCTAACGTTTTCTACTGTATAACATACTGCATAATGAAAGAGCCAGACCATTTTCATTCAGAGTTCAAACAATGCTTCTTGAGATTATTTACCCTCTCGAGATGTGTTTTTCGTTAATTATGACAGTTTCAACCATGCATCCGCCCCAAGTGTAACTCCATCCAGCGCATGCTAACGTTTGTTATTAGCAAGCCCCCACGCATCAACTGTATGTCCTGCTTAGCTTGTGTGCCGAGCATGCAGAACCCTGTAGGTGGGTCCCCTACACTGCTCCCAAACGTCTTTATTATTCCGTTTCCTGTCCCATCATATTAATGGCAGTTAATAAACAGTAATGTTGTTGTCACTAGCTAGTCGCTTCATTCAGCTTCCATCATCTAGCTACCGCGGGGCTAAAACTAAATCAGGATCTGCCCCTTTGGATGTGATTGGACAATATGATTTTCAGACTCCGGTGATTGGGTGAGAATGTTTCAGAATCCACGCTGATTGGTCAGCGGAGTTAGTCACTCATAAGACGCTCTGCTGCATTCAGGTGATACGGGAAAAACTGTATATACCACATTCCTACAGTTTGTCATCCACAAAACCCTGTACATGCAAAAATGCAACGTTTAGTTTGTTTTGGAAATCTAAAATAAAATGCACCTCTCTCTGAATGCTTCTGTGAGTATAAGCTAAGAGTAGGCAAAACAATCAACGCAAACAACCAACATTTACGGAACTCAGTTTACTCAAGAGTACAATATTGAGAAACAGCGCGAGATTTACAAAACTCGTGGAAACTCCTGCTGCTTAACGTTATTTTACTATTTTAAATTATTTAAAAGATTGCTTTTTGGCTTTTTGCGTTTATTGGATAGAACAGCTGAAGAGAGACAGAGCAGTGGGAAAGAGATGGGACGACCTGCTGCATGGTGGTAGGCTATATGTTCCTCCTTTCCATTCTGCCCATGATAGATAAGCCAAAACAGTATTTTTCCTGTGCAAAAACAATTATTTCAAAGTGCAGGCGAAGATAAAATGAGGCAATGTTTTAAAGTAAAGTGGATTTTGTCCCTGATCTCTTACATCGGAGTTGCATCAGTAATAGGATCTCCTTGTGGCCAGTAGGAAGAGGAGGAATGAAGTACAGGAAAGAATAACTGTCCAGTGTACCTGGGCAAGTGCATATTGTAAGAAAAACACTTTTTAAATGACCTATCCGTATATCTTTCCACAGCACCATAGTCTAACATAACTAGAACACAACTTTCTTTGAAGAGCTTAAAACTGGCCTTAAATACAATTCAATTAAAAACAATTAACAATATAAATATTTTATATCATCAGGTACGCTCTAGCATTTTTAATGCCACTTGTAATTGTTTTCTTTAATGTGGAACATTAACAATGTAATGTATACATTATATTGAGTATAATATATTATGTATATTTTGTACATTGTGTGGTAAATGTCTTTGTCTATGCAGTTTATTTTAGTTATTAAAAAAAGAGCTTGGTTTCAGTGATTCTATCCATTTAAATAAGATGTTAAATAAAGAAGTAAACTAAAGGAAACAGACAGCCGATTAATTTGGAGGCATTATTCTTTTTGTACTGCAAGTTATTTACAATAGCTGTAGCCAAAGCGCAGATATATTGTCTTTCAAAGCACAACCATAACATAGGGACAGGATATTCCATCATTTTAATATTTGGGGTTTTGTACTTGTGGCTTGCAACTCTACACCTCCCTGGTTCTCGTTAGACCAGTCTCCCTGCTCTCTCTCTTCTCAGCCCATTAAACTCAGCTGTTAATAGAGATACCACAGCTGATTTACCTGTCTGCTGCTTTTTGGCAGCTCTGCTTTAAATAACTGTAAAGTCAAACCACTCTCAAATCATGTACTTCAAGGTCTGTTAAAAATGCAAGCTAACCTAACAGATTATTTAATTTCTTCCAGGGTTATTACTGAGTTTAGTGAGCCCTATAATCAGTTTTTAGGTTTTAAATTATTCATCAGAACAACTGTTTATAACGACACCACACCATCATTGTTTTAATTAAGCCCTCCTCCTCATATTTCCCTGAGGCAGAGAAAGCAAAGACAAATCTCATAGGTTTGAAACGGGGATGTGAAATGCAGCCTGCTGACCATCTCCAGCTGAAGGAGATGCTGGCTGCTGTGTGAAGCATCTCAGGCAGGAGTCAGAAGCGTGCAGATTTTAACCCAGTTTCTTGTCAGAAACCCTGCCAAGACTTAAAATCACTATTTTTAGTGTGCAGTCTGCTTGATTTCTAGACATTCACGGGCACGGTTATTTAGAAATGTTATCACAAGTGCAGTGCACACCAAGTAATGTTGATTCCCAAAATGATGTAAGCTGCATGTCTTAGTAGAAATATAAAGTACAGTATTGCCTTTGATTTTCCACCAGTGATCAAGGATAGTGTACAAGATGCAGTGCTTGCGATAATCAAGTGTAATCACTCTTGCTTTGGCAGCGGCCCTTGAAGTTTTTCTATCTGTTGCTGCATAAATGATCTGCTCAGTTAAGGGGATGGCCCGCGCAGGCCTCTGGTCTGTCTTTGATATCCCCCACCCCTGCGTCAGGGTTTGTTAAGCAGTCAGATGAGGCAATTCTGCCTTTCATCTTTCTTTTCTCCAATTTCATTTATAGCTGTCAGTACTTAATTAATGTTTTCGCAGCAATTCTTCAACCTTCACTGCCGATGACAGAGATGCCGTGCGGCTATTTACATTATCAACTCGTTTCATGAAGCCAGACCTTTGCTTCTAGTCTTGTATTCTGAGCCGTGTGACAGGAACCTGATGTGGCATTTGGGAAAAAGGCGTCAGCCATCATAATCCTAGGGTTTGCGGCATATGAGCCCTGATGCTATCAAGAAAGTAGTTTAAGTTATAATATGCACGAATATCTGGCGAAAACCGTCATGTTTAAGCACGTTGCCCTCTCTTTCGTAAAGTGATTGGTTGATTTGACTAAGATATCATTTTCATAAATCCACCGATAACTCCTGAAGCTCTTCAGTGAATCTAAGGGCAACGTAATGAGCTGCATAAATACCAAAGACTTAAAGCAAGGATTCACTTCACTTTAAAAAGAAACAGGATACCTGGGACAAGTGTTACTCTATCGCCCAAGGTGATTGTAACACATGCAATATGCATGAGAGGCGAGTGTTCAATTGAAGCAAATCAATATTGTAAAAGTGAAAGAAACACAGCAGATATGAAGGCCGTATATGTCTCTGAGTTTATTCACGGAGGAGTGTATGATGAAATCTGCCCGGTCACTGCTCCGTTCACACACACACACACACACACACACACACACAACCTTTGTAAAATTAAATTCATCCAGTACAACCAGATCAGGTACAAGTTGGAGAATCTTCTGAGCTGCCTTGGATGTGAAGGAAAACGTTGACTTCCATTAATGGTCCTGCACTGAAAATGGAGTGTCCCGGTTTCTTTTATCGTTACAGCACATTCACAAGTTTCAAAATGGGAAAAAGTCTCGACAACTGCACAAACAGCTTTTTTTCTCTTTTGTTTTTTTTTTGTCCCAGGACTCAATGCATAGGATTATACAGTTAGAATACAGTATTTCAACATGTTTTACAAAGATTTATATGGTATAGGAAACAAGAAATAAAAATAATAACTGCACAGCAGTAAGAAAAGTCATTTGTCGAGTATAGATAGTCATTTATCGTACACACTGTGGAATAGCTTAGAAACACAGGGCAAAGAAATGTACACCGTTGGAACAATTTTGCGCTATATTCAATCTACATAAGGACACCCTTTTGATTTCAGATTAATTTAGGAATGCCACATTGTTTTACATTTAATCATTTTGGCCTTTTGCTTTAGCCACCAAAGTCCTACTAAGCACATGCCACAGACACCCAAAGGAAATGCACACATCGAAACTGCAACCATAAAAGAAATCATACTGAAATGTCTTCAGCCTATTGGCACGCACATGGCTGCAGCAGAGCATCTAGCATTTTAGACAGCACACATAATATCACAAGTCCATATACATTGCTGTGTCTATAGCACTATTGTTATCATAATCACCTAGGTTACCAATAGAATAATTTAGAAACAATATATATGTATCATCCTATTCAATAAGGCACATTTTTGGTTAAAGAAAGGCTCTGAAAGAAGCGTCTTGCATCAACTCTGTCAGTGAGGGAGGAGTCAGCAGTAAACAACAGCGGAGACGAGGATGGAGTCTGCAGTCGGCATGCAATTAAGATCAAAAGCCTACCCTGCTGATTCCATTATACAGAGTGCCACTCTGCACTGCGCTGAGTGGGCAGTGCCAAGTGCTGTTGGTCGGGATGCCAGGGTGCCATGCTGTGACAGCAGGCAGGCCGGCAGGCTCGAGGTCTGTGCACACCTCTCTCTAGCCAAGGCAGGAATTGTTAACATTCTGTGGTCTCTTGAGCTTGTTATGCTCTGTCAACTGCACACATCCATGATCAGATACAGGGAGTACAATTAAATCATCCGTCAACAGCAAAACCTACAGTTTGGGGGATGACGATGTGGTTGCGTTTAATGGCCCAAGAAATATCAAACCCTCATTCCTACCCTGTCAACACCGCGTCTCTGACACTCAATATCTCAATTACTAGAACAATTATGTACATGATTGAATCTGACCTCTCCAATATCACACAAAAGGCTAAAACCACTGTAATTTGTTCAAAACATACCATTTAAGTACCAACTGTATCTCTGGCAGATAATTAACATCATCAATACGCTATTTTATAGCTTTAGAGGCAGAATTATTATTTTGAAAGAGCAATGCTAAAAGAAATGGCACTAGAAATCATGAACACTAACAATGCATGAATCAATTTGGAATTTTCTCTAACATATTGCTGAATTGCTACTGTGTGTGTGAATACATTTAGTAAGCTAATGTGAGTGTCAATTGTGGCTCATGGTATTCTGACATTATTGCAGGGCTAATATGAGTGACATGGCTCCATGACAGAATAAAGTTGCTTCTTGCTGACATTAAAAAAAAAAAAAAAAAAGTTTTATAGCAAATAAAATATCCTGAAACAGTCATTAACTGAAATGTCTTAAAAACACTTTTGAAATGTCCTTCTGTGCTTTAGTTGAAGTGGAATGCATCATGGCACTGTACAATAAAGGGACACAGACTGTGCTATTATCGATTTCCACGAGCACAAACGGCAATCCAGCGTGAAGCAAATCTGAGTCAAAAACAAAAAGATTTAACTCAAGTATTTCTGAAACTACTGGAGACCTATCAATCATATGAGCCTGTACATTGCTAGATTAACCAGTGTCCTTGTGAGGACCCTTTGGTCTCTGTCAAAAAGCTCTGTGAGAGCGCAGGCTCCAGTGTGTCACTGGGTAAGGGGGATTAAAATGACAGAAAGCAGGCGTCCCTTCGCCCTCACGCCTGACAGTAGGCATCCTGTGTGTGCACGCACATTCCCACACATTCACACACACTCAACTTTGTAATTTCACACAGACATCTACGCACACACAGGCTAATAAAAACACTATCCGCACCACAAGGTGATCCATTTAAAAAGATAATTTTTTTCCTTATAAAGCTTTCCGCATAAAGACTGCACAATAAAAAAAATATATAATACAATTCTTAAAACCTTTTTCTACACAGAAAGAAATGAAACATCTGATTATCGCCTGTGCCAGTGCTTCCACGAAGGGGCTTAATTCTCAGAGAGAGGTCTACCGCACTGCATTGTGGGAGCAATATTCAGTGAAGCATGAGTGAGCGCGCAGACCTTTAAGGTTTGGCAAGTGAGCTTTAAGGCGTACCTATGACAGTGTAACCCATCATTTTCTTCCCATTTCTGCTCTCTATCTGCATTTCATTAGTCCCTGTTCCTCCACTGCACATCAAATTGTCCCAGGGCCAATATCCCTGACCACATGGGTCCCTTCTCACCTTCCTTATTTCCATGTTTTATTCTCTAAAAAGAAGAAATAAGCCCCTGTAGTCACTGGCGGTATCCTATCATTCCCCTCCCTCCCTCCACTCGTGGGTTAGAGATCAGTCACTTTGTTTTCCAGCGCGGCTGCTATCTGCTGGAGCCGCAGGGTCAGCTGTTTACTCTGGGCAGCTGGGTCGTCTTCTAGAGATGCGATGATCTGAAAGAGGGAGGGAAGGTGAGAAGGACAGAAATGATAAGCAAAGAGGAGGAGGAGGAGGAGGAGGAGGAGGAGGAAGAATTGGGAAGAGGAGGGCACAAGAGGATGGTCGGATGGAAGAAACAAGGACGGGGGAGACGGAGAGAGAGAATGAGCACCGGACAAAGAGGAAGAAAAAGGGAGGAGAGTGGGAGGAGAGGATGGTGTTATTTGACATCAACAGTCACGTCATATAAGCTGTTATTGTTTGCAAGCCACACTTAGGGGAGACTGACAGCCCCATTTGTTTATCCAACTTGTTCATTAGGTTTTGTTTATCCCCTTTTGGTGACCTCAAGTGGCAATACACAATGGACGCTTAAAAATCAATTCCCAGAGCAATTTTCCAATTCACATCCCACAGAAATGCTTTCAATTAAAATTTCATACAATCACTCTTCTGGTATATCAAGAGTGAAAAAAAAAAAAAAAAGGAAAAGCAATAATATAGTGGGCAGTAGTGCATTCAGTGGAATAGGCTCCTTTGGGTGCGATAGGAAAGAGAAGGGCCTCTTACCCCATCATAGTATTTGCTGGCGTACTGGTAAAGCTGATGGAGAGCCACTTGTGTGTTCAGTTTGTCTGTGTGAGACTGGAGAACAGAAATTACAATTTAAAGGTTAAAGAGAAAATGCAACCAAACCATAAAACGGCAGAGTTAAATGAGCAATGTATAAACTTGCTTTCAGGTTTTTAAAAAAACATAACATTACATGTAGAGGCAATATACAACTTTTGCAAGAGGCATGATATCATTATTAACCATCAGGCACGAAGATTTTCATGAAAAAAAAATCAATGTTTTTTGATTCCACTTATGGTCGGCATTCCTTCAACAATACCTACTCAATATGTTTACATCCAGAAGTGACCTTGCCAAGCGTTCATTGTTAGTGGACTCTGCCATTCCGGCTGCTGAATGTAAATTGCCTACCTATGCACGAGGGATTCACAGAAATCTCATTTCATCAGCCTCACTGTTCACTCTCCTACATCTGTATATGAACCATATTAAGTTACTGCTCATACAATCTGAATACTCTGAATGTCCAACTCTAATTCACATTAAAAGCATTCAACGGTTTCCATCCAAATTAAGCGCAAATGTTAACCAACTGTTTTGAAAAATCTGCATTTCCATCTACTAGTGTTACTACTACTACTGCTACTGCTACTACTGCTACTGCTACTACTGCTACTGCTACTGCTACTACTACTACTGCTACTGCTACTACTGCTACTGCTACTACTGCTGCTGCTACTACTGCTGCTACTACTGCTACTGCTACTACTACTGCTACTGCTACTACTACTACTGCTACTACTACTACTGCTGCTACTACTGCTGCTGCTGCTACTACTGCTGCTGCTGCTACTACTGCTGCTACTACTGCTGATGCTGCTACTGCTACTGCTACTACTACTACTACTACTACTACGACTGTGACTACTGCTACTACTGCTACTGCTACTGCTGCTACTACTGCTGCTACTGCTACTACTGCTGCTACTGCTACTGCTGCTACTGCTGCTACTGTTGCTACTGCTAAAAATAATAATACTATTATATTAGGTGTTGGTTTAATTAGAGAAACACTGCATGGAGCTAATTCTCCAGTCGGGTGCCATTAAACAGTTAACCTCAGCTAAGTTAGTAAGCTAGATGAAGTGTTGCAGGCACCAAGCTGCACACCTCCACCTCCTCAGGAAGGTAACCAACTGTTACTGTGCCCCATTGTTCGGGAAACTCGCGCAGCATGAAATCTGATCGCAGTTGCTCATGGCATGAGGGGAAATTATTGACAGACTTATCTATAAACACAACATGACTTTGTGTGGTTGCACTGTAGAAAGATACACCATCTGCTTTTCTATTGTGTTTCTGATCAAGTCGCTGCTGAAGGACTGTGTGCTGTAATGTTAAACCTCACTTGCTGTTACCCTGGTAACCACAGCTGTCACTTAATCAACAAGGATGAAATCTTAAGAATTATAACTTTAATAGCAGAGCAATCTAAGTGGCACAGAAAATGACAGCAGTGTTGCTCACCCGTGACACCTCTGCCAGATGAGTGTTCATGTCCTGATCACTGACTGGAACCATCTGCCTGATGCCCTTGTAGTAACTACACACAAACACACGCACACACACACACACAAACACACACACACACACACACACACACACAGGAGACAAGAGGTGGTTATCACCGCACTATATGTGTTATTGACTTAATCTTTTTAAAAGAAGCATTTTAAACTGACATGAAAACAATGGATCAAAAGAACATTGAGTGCTGACGGGACTTACTCGTCCACCATCTTCTTATATGAAGAGATCTCCTTTGCATAGAGTAGTTTGTTACTTGGAGAGTCCTAGAGACAAAAAGTGGGGAAAACAATGGCACTTTAGATTGATTGACCTTTGACATTCCTCTTCTCACTCCTTTTTACTTCTCATGTACGCCACTTGTTCTCATCATCTCTGTCTGTTTTCCCATCTTCCCTCTTGCTCTTTCACCTCCCGGCCTCCTCTCTTCCTCCTCCTTACTGTTCCCACTCACCCGGCTGAGTTTGTGCTCGCTCTTGGTACAGGCATCCATGAAGGTCTGGGCGATGACGGAGAGCGAGGCGTCCACCACTTCAGACACGTGCACGTCGAAGGTGAAGTGAGGATTCTTGAGGATGTTTACCCAGAATCGCAGAGGAAGGCTGCGAGGGGAAACAAAAGGCAAGAAAGTGGTCCATCATCGCTGCAGTTATTGCTCCAGAATGGAGCGAATCTCATCAACCATATTACATCTATGAATTAATTTGAGTCAGAGAGGCATTTCATGTGGGAGAGCACTTGCCTGCGGTGCAATTGAGTTTCAGTACAAGGATAATAGCTGTGATTGAGAAAAGCCTTTTTTTTTTTTTTTTGCTGGTGTCAGTTTATCAGAACAATACCCTTAATTGTCAGTTTGTATTACCGTTTCATTGGATACTGACCTCACTGAGAAGCTTTGCTGTTAAATGAAAATGACAAGAAGAATTTTTTTCCTTTTAGTAACAAAAGCATCTTCGCCGAGCAACACTCAACGATGCTGGTCTTCTCTCAGTGATTAGAAATGCTCAAGTAACACCAAAACGTTGACCTTACAAATTTGCATGCAGCCTAACAACTTAAAGCATTGACTACATAATGTAATGCTCGAGCACGCTCGCTAATTTCCCTTCTGAACAGGAAAACGCACGCTCCATCCGCTTCTTTCAACCTCATGTCAAGCTTGTGAATTAAAAAAAAAAAAGAAAAACGCCCAAAATACAGTAGCTTCCAAAAATCTCTCCTCCCTGATTGGTGCGAACGCCGTGCCTTCTGAGACACGAAGCGCAGACCGTGTTAAATTCATAGTGGCTTGGTAATATCTCCCGGGAAAGCTGCAGTGAGAATACAATAGAAGCATAAAAATAGCAATGTTGCTATAATCACAGAATTAAATTAGCTTGGGACATAATTACCATGTTTGTTTGTTGTTGTGCCTCATACACACATTCATATTTAATACATGGCCCTCAGTTGATTTGATAAACAGAACGGGTGGATGCAGAATGTGGTGTGGAGTGTAGTAAGTAATTAAATCGCTCATCTCCTGTCCTTGTGTGGGTGCTCTCTTGCCAGTCTTACGTCAATCACTGGCATCTACATGCAACACGTCGTCTTGTATGCTTGAGCCTTAGCCGACGTGACACTAATTTATGCACTTAAATGTCACATGGGAGCATGGGGATTGCAAATGCAAACTAAGTGAGCAGACATTTGTATTCAGTTCTTTCTTGGATAAGTAAGTTTTATTTCTTGGAGAGACATTGTATCTCAGGCAGAAGGATGTGTGCTGTTGCTTAGACTTAGACAGCGTGTGTGCTCTTGGAGATTTTAGTTTGGCACTTTGTACAAATTTGAAGTACTTATACTTACTTTAGTTAGTCAGTACTTTGAACTTCTACTCTACTACATTATATATTGTACATTTTACTCAACTATATACATTTGACAGACATAGGCACAAGTTACATTTCAGATTAAAGATTAAAACACTTGATTAACTCCTAAATACAATGCACTATTAAAGTGGTTTCTAACCTTTTTGGCTTGAGAGCCTTCACAAAAAAAGAAAATGTCTATGAGTTCTTTGCATTTCCAACAAAGAAAGATTTCAGTCCTTTCTTTTCTTCTTTTTGTTTTGTTCTTCCTCCACCACTAATCACAGTAAATGCAAATGAAAATGTGAGCGTGCCCATCAGTATATGTGCAGAGTTCGGGTTATTATTCTAACCTATTAGTCTTCCAGATATGGATGGTCTCCTCATCCACATTGTTGTGTTTCAGCGCCTGCTCATCCAGGAAGTCAAAGAAATATTTGACAGCCGGTGGCACCACTGCCCCTAAGCACAGCACGCTGCGGAAGAAGTCATCCACAAACTGCTGCAGTGTTCCCTGAAAGGTGCCACAAATAATGTGAGACAGGGCAGAGACAGAGAGCAGACACAGAAATGTATAAGCCCTGAGACACAGCTATTTGCACGCAATGCGAGAGTAAATATTCAGGATTCGTCGGAGAGTATTTTAGCATTTTCTGCCCTATCCGAACCCAGAAGCAATCACTTTAAGTTGGCCTTTTAACTGAAAACCATTACCCGGGAAAAGCATATTTGCTATTTTGCCAGGGTCAGAGAATTAGATAACTACTTAACAAATATCCGATTAAGTAAACGAGTATGTCTTTGTACCTTGACGGAAAGGAGTCGTGTTAAATAAATCTCTGTAATGGCTTTAGTCATCGACTTGTCCTTTATGCTTCCTCGTTTAGATTTTATCTCATCCAGTTCGTCCGCCGGCCTCACCAAGTGGAACACCTTGTCATCTTCCAACAGAGCATTCCCTATCGTGGGGGGGAAAAACAACCCTTAAAACTTTCTTCAAATAAATTCTGCTCCTTATTTATGCATGCACACTCTCATATAACATATTCAAATGTGTTTGACAACTGAATTTTGATGCAGCGAGTAGAAATGCTAAACAATAAACTATTGTTAAAAAAGGATAAAAGTGCACATTATTTCAGCATAATCTCAAAGTGTGCAATACATAAAACTACATGCATTAGCATGTTAAATGAGAGTGGGGATGCTGACAAAAGCCCCATGGAGAAGAAACAAAGGAAAGCGTTGTATTCTCAAGTTCACACACCTAATCTACGCTCGAGTCAACAAGTCTGTGTTTATGTGTACAGTACGAGTATATTTAGAGACACATACGCTCTTCGTGGTTTTCCTGGTTCTGGTCATAGTTCTGATGAATGGAAATCACTTTGGACAATACTAATGTGGCGTTATCTCGCACCTGCAATGCACAGAACAGTCTTTTGTTAGACAGAAAACACACGTGACAAAAACACACTTACTTCCCACGCCTTGAATTTAATAGTGACTGAGGTCAGCAGTCTCTTTCAGTGCCCCAGAAATAATTCATAATCAATGCGATCGAGCGGACGGCAACAGTGGGTCTTTATCGGGGGCCATTTTCTTTGCCGTCAACCCATTATTGAACCCACAAATACAGTGATTAGCACTTCTCTGACACAACCGATGAATCTATAGCGGCAAAGCTGTCCTCTAAGAACAACTGTGAGGTCATCAGAGGGTAGCATGAAAAGGAAGAGGAGTACGTTTGAAAGAGGGGGATTTAAGTGACCGAAAAGCAGGACAAGTAGGGGATATTTGAGAGTGACCTTTATTTTCCGAGGATCAATACAGTGCCAAGAAGATTTAGTGGCCTTCTGTCGCCACTGAGAGCTGACAAGAGCAAACTAAGTCCGGGGACTTTCAACTGGCCACGGGTGGGAATTAAATATTCTGGGCATGTTGCTAACCTGACGAAGGCAAACAGTGAAGGAAAATGGCTATGAAGTGCCTTCTTGTATGTTTGATTTATGGACACAAACAGGTTTACTGCTTAGCTTGGCACAAAGACTAGAAACGGAGAGCTATCCAATTTGATTTGATGTGATTTAATCTGGTTCTTTCCAACAGTAACATAACATGCCTACCAGCACCTCTAAAGTTCATTCATTAAGAGCTAGGCTCGCTGTTTCTTTGTGCTAATTTCCAAAATGTTAAGAGCTGACATGAAATAAAGAAAGAGAAGAAGGTGACATGCAATAAAAAATAAATCCTCAACTGGACGATTATATAGTCAGCAGCTTGAACTCCTTTGTCACCAGGGCACGCAGGGAATGTATTACAGATTTACATATTGATTACATTGACATTAAACATTTAAGAGGTAGACATAGATTTCATACACACCACTGTGACACAAGATGTAAAGCTCAGCCTCTGGCGTGAAAATAGGCAACCCCATTCCCATCCACACGCCCACATACAGCTATTTACTTCCCCTCTGCCTCCTCACATCCCCCCCCCCCCCTCCCCGCTTTCTTTTTTTCATCAAGACACTAAAATTTCATCAGTACTCACGTTGTAGTGTGCCAGAGTGTTGATGCGTTTCCATCTGCCCTCTTTCTGGGACGTCAAGTCCAGATCTGACAGAATCTGCCCTGTTGAGCCCGGACGCCACTCTGTGGTGAAGGCAGGCAGAGAAATGCACTCCATTATGTCTGCTAGGTGGAGGTGTACTGCAATGTCTGGCAGATTGTCACCATAGTTCAATGGGTTTTTTGGTTCTTTCTTTCAATATGGATTGCATTTATTTCATCATTGGTCACTGCTACCCTGAGGTTATTCTGTAATAATGTGGTCTGAAAGAAATCCAGCTACCCATCCCACTGTCTGCACGGCTCCCTCTCTCTCTCTCCTGAGGTTTAATGACACACTTGAGTTAATTTTGGCTGAAGAAGTTTTCAATTTAGAAAAATCCAACACCACTGCAAACCTGAGTTTAACTTCATCTGTGACATACGATTCATCTACAAGTACCACCAAATATAAGGGGGTTATCTTTCTGATTCACCATGAAAGAAGACGGATCTCTGCTTATCTAAAATGTATAAAGGAATGAGATCTACAGCCTGCGTGGGAATAAAAAATGGCTTTGATGTTGGAAAATGTCTATAGAGCTTTTGCCTTTCAAGTCAGTCCCCAAGGTTTCTGACTACAGTAGCGAGCAAAACTTTGTTTAGGGATGAAGGATTTCTTCATGTTGCTGACACTGAATAACTTCGCAACCTTGGTGAAGCTTTTTTTTTTTATTGCACAAAACAGAGAGAAAAGAGAGATCGTCTTCAAAACAATCTATTAAATAAGGTTAGGATGAAATAAATAATCAATTATCTATTTAAACACATGCATTGCATGCACATGCAAAGGCATTTCAGTCAGGACTGAAATAGTTCCTCCATTCTGACACCCACTCCCTGTAAGCCTTACATTATTTATCATTACTCTGCGTTTTCGGCTTCAGCGGTGCCCTCATTTACTCACCCAGTGTGACACTGTCGACCTTGGGCCGCTGGGAGTATGGCAGGTTCCTGTACACCTGCTCTATGATCTTGTCTTTCACCTGCGAGATGGTGTCACAGCTCAGCACCTTGACGGGCGTCACATCTGGACCTTCGCCCTGCACCAGCACTTGTAGGGTCTGGCAAACACAAACACACACACACACAAAACACACTTTAAGCACCATGTGGTTATGTGCAATATACATGCAACGACACACATAAATGACAAATATGCAGAAATATTCAATCAGGGCCAGAGCACCCAGCCACACACCCACCCACACACCAAGTCCCTCTGTCAGGATGTTGTTGTCATGGCAACCGGGCTTTTGTAAGCGCACACACCACACACCACACACTCTGGTGACACCTGAGAGGACTCCTGTCACCTTGGCCAGTTAATGACTAAGGCCCCGGGGGAGCAAACTCGGACCCACCTCACCTCCCACACTCAGTCACTCTGTCAGAAATAACTAACTGACCACTTGACAGATTCAAACAAGAGGCAGGCAATCCAATCGCAACGTCATAAGCCTGTCTGCATTTGAGGTGAATGGGAAGAGCAAGCGGTGAATTAAAGCCAAAAGGAAACTCTGTGTCCGCCTGTGAAATCTTGCTCTTTTGCATTTTTTCCCTCTCTTTTCTGTGATTCAATCACAGAAGGCGATCCATCTCGGCAGGAGACGTGTAATTCAGGCTAATTTGGTAATTGTCCTCGACAACGCCATTACCCATGGGTCGTTTTATTTGTGCTGACTTTAACAGAAAACAGCTGTGTTCACATTAGCTGCCTTTATTGAAACACGATACCAAAGCGAGACGCACAGGCTTTACCTGACTTCCGTAAACTGCCCAAAATGGATACAGAGCGGCTGCAGGTTGGAGGGTTGAGGAAAAGGTTGTGCAGGTGGCTTGTAGTCTGCACTTGTACCGACTTGTACTACTTTCACCTGAGCCGTGCATTTCACCTCTCTATTGGAATGTGTT
This sequence comes from Cottoperca gobio, assembly GCF_900634415.1. Lineage (NCBI taxonomy): Eukaryota > Metazoa > Chordata > Actinopteri > Perciformes > Bovichtidae > Cottoperca > Cottoperca gobio. Next base: position 20,993,458 of record NC_041360.1, read on the forward strand.
GCCTGTGTCGCTTTCGAGCCGAGAACATTGACACTGAAAATAGATGTCACACAAAAGCAGGCAGTCGCTTGGGGGGGTTTTTTTTTGGTGGTAACCATGGCAACTGCAGTGTGTGTGCGTGCGTGCGTGTGTGTATGTGTGTTTCCATGTTTATGTTGCTCGCCAGGCACAAAACACCAGGCATCTCAAAGCAGTGTGTGCAGTTTTTCTGACACTGAGTTCATGTCTGTGTGTGTGTGTGTGTGTGTGTGTGTGTGTGTGTGTGTGTGTGTGTGTGTGTGTGTGTGTGTGTGTGTGTGTGTGTGTGTGTGTGTGTGTGTGTGTCCATCTCACCAGGACGGAGTATTCTATATCGTCGCCCATCAGGCCCGTGTCGTTGAGGGTGTACTTGGCTTTCTTCACTCTGACGTCCACGGGCCCTTTCTCGATCTGGTGCTTGATGGCTCGGAACAGTTTGTACAAAGGCTCGCCTGCAGAGTCCTAATCCACACACACAAAAACACACACGCACACACACACACACACACACACGAGTTGTCTCAGATGTTGTCAAGTAGCTAATTGTTGTGATTAGCAGTTTAGAAGACGGTTAAATGCACATTATCAATACCGAGCTAATGAAAGAAATGGAGAAATGAGTGCGCAGTTAAATGCTGTTGCATGCCATTATACCAATTATACAGAATTATTTGAAACATCAAAGAAGAATCCTCACTGAGCAAATCAGCCGATTTAAAAAATAAATACAAATATATGTAAAGACTCTCTTTGACTATCATTAAGGGAAAAGGTTGGCTAACATATTACATTTCATACATTTTAAGTGATCATAAACTCGTGTTACCTTCAAAAACTGGTAAAGGCAGATAGACATCCAGTTACACAGCATCCTTTCCACCACCGTCTCTGATCTGGGAAAACACATTTGATGGATTAGTTTTTAATATCATTGAATCATGGTGCTGTATTAATGCTGAATAGTAATACGTAGTGCAGACATAACATTTGATTAAGAGAAATGTTTTATTAGTATCTTCATATCATGCCACGTCAATTCTGAATCCATAATATAAGAAACTCTGAGAAGTAATCACTACTGTTTAATGTTGTGTTCCAGTCTCTGTACAGCTTTGCTACCTAGGGGGGGGGGGGGGGGGGGGGTGTCATTCTTATTAAAAGACCATTTTCATTGTATTTTCTTGAAAATGACCGTACATCTACAAAATATCAACGAGGGACATTTCTGCACAGCTTGTCAGTTTCGGGATATTTAAATGAAAAAGTCCCATCAGTGGTCACTTGGCGGATCACCCATCCTAATGGCATATATCCACCGGTGCCGCTGTTGTTAACTGCTAGCATGCCTAATTAGATGTCTTGTATATAAGGGGGCTTGTGTTGGCACAATGGCTTAATCAGCATAATGAGCCTCTCCATTGGGGGATAATTAAGATGTTTACTTGCACAACAGCCAGTCACAGCGTGCCGATGCACAGCAGACAGTTCAAATCACATAACCCCCTCCCAGCAGTGATGAGCGACTGTACTGTCAGACAAGTGGGACCTGCTGATGGAGCGGAGGCCGCCGCCAGAGGAGGATTTGACCTTGACATGATCATTACAGTGTAGGAGAGGGTGCAGAACAAACAATGCTGAAATTGGTAGATTCTTTTCTGAAGGCTATTTACTTCAATCAAATTAGTGAGCTGAGTGTTTACACTGGAATTATGAGATGTTGCCAAGGGATAAAACACTGAGCAATTAATATTACGCCATATCAGAGAAAAACATTTGCCGTATTTGGCGAGATCCTAAATATACCAATTAATTTATTATACTTGTATTATTAATAATGTCATGCCAATCACAGCATTATTATTAAATATTTGTTTAAATGAAGCATAGTTCATTATTGTAATATAACAATTGATCTCTCCTCTCGGTGAAAAGGGCAATTATTAAAATAGAATTTTGTTGGATGTTGGCTGCAGGTGCTTCACAGTTCAGTTGATGAGAGTTCAATGAGGAGCTGGAACTCAATCATTCAAAAAATGTGCCCAACATTAGAATGAATATCATATTTACTTATTAGAAATGCCCTTTGAAAAAGTCCTCCTGGTGCAGAGAGCCAATATAATTAGATTTATGTATTCGTGGCAATCAAAAACACGATACACCAAAAGTAATCTTTAGCTTAATGGTCAAAAGCTATCGAAGAAGAAGAAGAAGAAGAAGAAGACGAAGAAGACGAAGAAGAAGAAGAAGAAGAAGAAGAAGAAGAAGAAGACGAAGAAGAAGAAGAAGAAGAAGAAGAAGAAGAAGAAGAAGAAGAAGAAGAAGAAGAAGAGCAAAAGAAGGATCACACAGCACTCTCTCTGCTTGGTCTTGGAGTGGGGAAGAAAACAGAAGGACAAACAGAAGGAGGAGGACTGGAATAGATCAAGTACCAGTCTAGCTCTTGATAGAGGACTACAGTAGTCAGTGCAAAGATTCACCAGAAATCATGGCAACAGAATACAACAGTCCACAGCCTCTTGAAGTGAATCCCAGTCGTCCACTTGTTAATTATGCTGCTGCCAGGGTTTAGATATGGAGTGATTCTGATTACAGAGCTGAGAAATAAGGGCATCTTATGATCTCAGGGCGAAGTTGCTGAATAAGATCTGTGAGGATGTACTTAGGGACAGGCTAACCTGCTAACAATAACTCAGCTAACACGCTGACATTGTTGCAGTGTGATGTCGATTGGGCAAGTTATTACAATTGATCCCGAGGGTGACATGAATGTCATGACATTTTCCACAGACAATCTATCCAACAACTGACAACATATTTTACTCAGAACCAAAAATGTCAACCACACAGTGGCGCTAGAAATAAACAAAACAGGGATCACCAAAGTCATTAGGATTTGTCCTTTAGGAGCCATGAATGTCTGTACAAAATGTTGTACCAATGCATCCTGTAGATGTAAATATTTCACTGCATAAGTGAAGACTTTGACCTGCTGATGGGCCAATATGAAAAGTCAGATGTTCACCACAGTCAGCAGGAGTGATCCTGTGGGGTTGCCTCATGTCAGATAGAATCATCCCGTTACACTGTTACACTCCTTTTCCATCTTCAGTCTGACCGATTTCCTTAGAGGGGATTGGATTTTCCCTAACCATCGTATCGGCCTGAATCTAACGTCATTGTAAGTCGACACTGGTACGTAGCCATGCCAGCATACTGGTTTTAAATAAAAACAAAACTACAATGTCAGGCGATATTGAGAAGCCATGATGTCTATGTAAAATAAACGCTTGACAAGGGCGTAAGTCCCGCCCGTTTGGTGTCATGATGCCTGACAAAGCAGTCAACATCGGTGGAGTGGGCAGATTCAAAGGTCTGGATCCAGGCAACCTGTGGGGGCCGTGAACGTCTGTCCAAAATCTCATGACAATCCATCCAATAGTCGTAGAGATAATATCTGACTCAGTCTGGACCACAGTGGCGGACCAGCCTTCATTGCCATCCCCAGAACACCTCTGCTAGCATGGCTAAGAAGCATTTAAGTTATGTTGTTGCCATTATATCTTAGCAGTACCCAGCTTCTTGGATATTAAACTTGGTACTGCTGTTTTGGCATTGAATGTGACTGCACCACTAATCTACTGAGCAGCAGCACTAAGTGGCTCCTCACTCACCTGCGCAGCATGAGTTTAGGGTTCTTGCTGTGGACGTATTCCTCCATCAGCTCCAGCAGCAGAGTTCTCATAATGTCGGTGTAGTATTCCAGTTTCCCATGCAGAGCCACAGTCAGCAGAGAGGCAAAGTACACCTTCGCCCTGGCGTTGAAGTCATGACTGCGCTCCAGCGTGCGGATAAACTACATACACACACACACACACACACACACACACACACAAAGAAACAGGCAAGAAACAAGCTAAATTAATCTGATCAAGCCCACACACAGGCAAGCAAATCTAACATAATATGCTTTTAAATAATCAAAAGACTAATGCTTGTGAAAACAATAACTACTAATGTAAATTCAGTTCTGCCTAAGAAAAGATACCAAGATACCAATTAGTGGAAGAGGAATCACCTACACATATTCAGTTAACACATCAGAGGCTGTTTCTGTGCCTGCAATATTGGACCATTAGGAATCTTCACAAGTTTCCCTCTGCTGCTATTTATTCTGCTTCTCACTTTCAATACTGTACTCTGATTCAAGGACTTTGTGATGTTTTAGTTAGCAAAGGGAGAGAGCCTGCATTGAGATAGATATACAAAAGGACCTAACACTACATATGGTCACGGCAGACTTTTGAAAGCTAACAGATGTGTGCACCACCGGAGTTGTGAGAGGTAAATGCACACTTCTGATTATGTTAATACAATGTTTACCTAAGTAACTAAGGGTAGGCCTGGTGGGATTTGTTTTTACTATTATCAACAAATCCTGTGAAGAAGCCAAAACCAACAATTCATTTATCCTGCTACAGGATTGTTGCTTAGTCCTTCAGAATGATGAACAACTCAAAGTGAGAGAGACGTGGCTGCACTTCACCAATTTGACGAGCTGATAAAAAATAAAAAATCATGCCGGCATTATGTTTTATGTCTATTTACTGTATACTGTGTGGTATAACGTCTAAATGTATGTTACATTTAAACTGATGTTTCAGGAAAACGGGGTCTTTTAAAGAAAAACAAGACTAAGAGTTTACAGGCCATGCTAGCTGCTAGTTGTGAGGCTATGAGCTAAATGCTAACGTCACAATGACTATGCTTATATCCAGATGTTTAGCAGGTACTGTACGTAATGTGCCTCATTTAGTCAAGGGTGTTAGTTAGCATGCTCGCGTTGACTTATTAGCACTAAACACAAAGTACATCTGGAGGTTGATAGGAATGTCAATAGTTTTGTCAATAGTTTCGTCTGAGAACTGTGTATCTAGTGTTCATCTATTACCTAATGGCATTCAATAGTCTTTGAGATGTTTCAGTGTGGACTCAAAGGTCAGACTGACCGACATTCAAAGTATCACGCATCAATCGCTTTGCAAAGCTCTAATGTTGAACACTTTTACAACGCTGCTGCAGACTCTGTGTGTGTGTGACGATATTATCAGTGTGTGACCACAGCTTGACCATTCAGTGATTCACTCATGTGCAGCATAATTACATTAATGAGGAAGGTCTTTGAGTTCAGCAGGTTGGAGAACTGGTTGAGCGCCTGAGTCACGATGGCCCGTCGAGCCTCCGGGATGTCGAGCTTTCCTGTGATCATCACATCGTTGGCACCGTCCTTCGAGGGCAGGAAGAAGACGCGGTCGGTGTAGGTTTTGTAGTCCAGGAAGGGGATTCGTCCATCACTCAGATCGTTTGTGTGGTCCTCCATCTCGATCATCAAGTCTGCGTGATCAAAACAAGAAAGTAGTACCTTATTCCTTTTTAATAAACAGCTTTCTCATTTGTGTGCCGCTCGCTTCTCTCCATCATTATGTTGCGAGAGGCAGAGACGGGAGAGCTTTGCCGGAAAAATTATTTCAGCGATGAAAGATTGTTTTCCATTACTGTAGCTGCAAAACTGCTCCTCATAATGATGATAACATGATGTTAAGCAGGAGAATTTATTTAATTCACAGCAGGACAATACATCAAAGAAATGTAATCAGAGCTATGAAACACTTCATTACTTTATAGCTTCCTAGAAACATGGATCCTTTGAGGGACATTAGTAATATTGCCGAGCTTTTGCACAGCTGCACTGTTGGTACCTGTGAATTCTTTCTTGCAGCGGTCCCGCACGCTCTCCTCCAGATTCTCAAGTTGATGTTTCACCTTCTCGTACTCCCTCTCTGCCTGTTGACTCTTTCTCCTGAACAGAGTTAACAAACACAGCGTCATCGAAAAAACAAAGTTTGTGAAAGGAAAGGATTGAATTTTTTTAATTGTTGTTCAAAAGAGTCTGCTTTGAGTCGGCACAATTAGCCACAGTGTTTCCTCTTGAGTTTCACAAAAATATCCTATTAGTGCTGGAATTTCTCCGTCACAGTGGGTTTTGTTGTTCCCTGATGTAGGTGTTTTATGAAAATTCAGCAGAAAGCGAGCAAGTTTAACTGATGCATGACCGCTTGTGACAAACATATCAACTTGCAAACAAATGTATTGAGTATAACACAGTACAAATGAGAAATATAAGCTGCAATACTCTAGAAATATTCACTACAATGACATTATGCCGATACCATTTAAGAAAAACACGGGGGCTCACAAGATTAATAAAAGCATAAAAAAGACAAATGTTTCTGTAGCACAATGTTAATATTATATGTGTGGTACTAGAGATCCTGGGACTTTTTGAACCACTCAAAAAAAGTAAAAAAAAAGAAAGAAACACAAAGTTTTATCAGCTTTATGACTCATTTTATGAGATTTGCGTCTAAACATTGTTTTCAAACTGATAAACATGTTTAAGAAGCCCGCCACAGAAAATGAAACAGTACTTCTGTACAAAGATTAAATGCAATAAATTGTTATATCTGTGATTGATGTTGAAAAGTACTTTTTTTTACAAATCCCAAAACAAATACTTTTGTATTTCTGTTATTTTAGGTACATTTTTGTTAGAGGTAAAACAGGGAGTTGTAAAAATTTCACTCAAAGGTTAAAGAGTGACACGCGAAAAAGCTGGGGCTGGGAACCAGTGGCATTAAATATTGCAGGTTTAATGTTTTAATGTGTAAACAACACATTTAAAATAGCCTCTAATGCAAGAAAAAGGAATGCATCTAAAAACTGTGTATAAGAATAACACAAATAAGTTCTAAAAAGCCTAAACTGAGTATTAAGTTTTATTTAACTGCAGCTTTAAGAAGTTCAGTCTACTAATCTTCTTTTTTCAGTGCATGTGACATTAACTTTAAAAAGCTTAATTACCTGTAGCAGTAGACAGACACAGCGATGATGAGCAGCATGGGCACAATGACAGCAGGGATGATGATGTAGAGTGACAAATCATTCTTCTTCTCGTATTGCACCGAGCCAACCACCCACTCCCCTTTCCCAAACTTGATCTGTGGATAAACACACAGAGAGAGAAAGAGGGAATCTTATTATCTGCACAAGCTCGACATTTTAGCCAGAGATTTATTCAGGTAGGTGTCGATGGCAGAGATTCGCCAGAGTTGGAGAGGAAACGGGGACAGAGGAGAATCTACATAATTGCTCACAGTTCTGCTAAAGCAGCTGCAGGACCTTTCAGTATTTCTAAAGTGCCCGAGTGCCGGGGCTATGTGCCAGTTGGTGGGCCCACATTAACTGAACCAATGCACTAGTGTATTGAGTTTGACACTTTATAATCAAGCTTTTTCTTTGTAGGTATTCTGTACCTATTGATAGTCCCTGGTGTCTAATCTTTATGCAGCGCACAGACACAGAAATGAGACAATAGCTCACTTAGAGGAATTACCCAGAGGAGAGGTTACAGTATTCATCACAATTGTGGCTCGACTATAATTACATGTAATTATGAAGGGCCTGTAGCTACATGAAAACTGTTCAACCAGTGAAGAAAAAATGGGATGTACAGAGGACACACCTAGAGAGATACAGTAAAGATTCATGATGCATGCATTCTTTCACCTCAAAGTCTGTGTAAGTACATTTACTCAAGCAGAAATGTGAAGTATTTTCTTCTCATGCCACTTTATACTTCTATTTAACAACATTTCAGAGGGAAATAGTGATCATTTATCAGCTTTAGTAACTAGTTACTTTGCAAAATTAAATTTGTTTGCATACAAAACACGAGAGCTTATAAAATATGATGTTTTATTACAGATTAAACTACGATTGTCTGCTTTTCTTCTTTCTATTATACTTAATAATTTTGAGGTTTGGACCGTTGGTTGGCTCAAGATTAGTGAATGTGTCACTTGGCTTCTGGGTAATTGTAATTTATACAAACAAAGCAATGAATTGATGAATTAATACTGAAAATAATAATTACTTCCAGTAGTATATACAGTTAACTGTTAATAATCTAATGAAACTATAATATATATAGTAATATAACACTCACAGGGCTATCTTTCTGCTTAATTTACACATCTAAATATTGTTATGTACTTTTACTTGTAATGGAGTATTTGTTCAGTGATATTGCTAATTCTACTAAAGTACTACTTCCTCCACCACAGTGCATCTGCCTGTCCGATCCCACCGTTAAGTCCAGCAGCTCGGGCCGGGTGTCTCGGCGGTGCCGTCTGGACCGTGCGCTGGGCGTGGTGGAAGGCGGGTCCAGAAACAGCTTGTCATCCTGAAGCGTGTTGACCAGACAGGGAACGTCGCCCACAAATGCTTGAGCCTCTTTGGCCGTCATGGCTTTGGAAAATCCCCGACCCTGCAGGGGAAGATCTACTGTTATGCTCAAAGTGTCGGGAGAGAAATTAATTACTGCATTTTCACACCATCAAGTCGACGCATCATATGATGAGTATTAAAAGCATTTTCATTAGTATTGGATGGAAACTTTAGAACAGCTCATCACTGTTCCACTGCGAGTGCCAAAAGTAATTAGAAAGATTAAGATTATATTCATTGTAAGCACATTTCTAAGTGATTTATTGGTTAAGACACTGTAGGCACAGCTCCAGTCAATCTCACAGTTTTGGCATTGCAATATAGACTTTGAGATTCTACAGCACACATCTGTATCTACAGACATGCTTTCAATTATTCTAATGCAGTCTGCAGTATAAGGAAGGTGAATTAGCTTAAGTAAACCAGCGTCTGAGTAATTCAAAAGGCTTTTCTGTTTAGCAAATGCCTTTCCTGACTAATTTATCTGAAGAGGATTTGCACAAAGAAACTATAATGAGAGGATACTATAGAAGATCGAAACATAAGGAAGTAAAAGGTAAACTAGAGACCATTTTGGGGAATCACACAGCAGCGATGCATAATCGGTGATCTCAACGCCACACCTGTACATATTTGCGACTGCATCCTGCACGGTTGTGAGGCTATCGCTGTGACAACATTTGACCACAGACACACACGCGCCCCCCCCTTGCTCGGACAAAGCCCATCTGCGATATTAACTACACATCTGTAATGTGACTGCATCTTGCAAAAGTCTGTCCACAGACACACACACACACACACACACACACAGACTCAGAAGGTGAAAACTAATTTCACAATTTTGCCTCTCAGTTTTGTTCTGTTAATCACCCCCCCCCCCCACTCTCAGATTTACCTTTCCACCCCCAAGTTTCAGAGCAACTACTCATGCACATTTGCATCAGTTCATTTGACTTCCAAAACAACCACACCCCTGAGCTAAAATATTAAATGTATTGCAATTTGCATAATTCTTATATGCAAAAAAAAGAAGCCTAAAAAGCAGCTAAAGGTGTGAAAATGTGGCGCAGCAACTGCAACTCAGCATCTTCTCCAGTTTTACCCTCAAGTCAGATAATAACAGCGTTTGTCTTAATTCCTTAACACAAAGAGGCGGATATCTCACGACAAGTGAAGCATTAAAAAGGGGGGGCAGCCTGCACTCACAGTGACGATGATGATGCTGGCCTCAGTGATGACTTTCTTGGTGAGCTCGTTGAAGCTGGGGTTAGGGTGGTAGTCGAAGGGCTTCAGTTCCTTCTTCAGGTTGTCCAGCAGGATGAAGGTTTCAAAGGGCTGGTTCAAGGAGTTGTTTACTGTTGGAGACCGAAACTGTATGACCGTGTCGTTCTTTTCGTGGGCGTCCTGAATGCATCGGAGCGAGAGTGAAATGTCATAACTGCACAAATTATTTGTTGACACGTAACACACATAAAGTAAGCAACACAAGACATGTGGGAATATATAACAGTATTTAACATAGAAAAAGAAAGAAATGCAAAACAGTGGGTGTTAAGAGCTTCTTTTCTTTTTTTCCAAAGAGGCAGTGAATTAATGCTCTTGTTGTGTGAGGGTGGTTTCGGGGGTGGGACGGTGGGGGGAAATCCTGGTTTCATAAAATGAGGAAGGTAAAATGATGCGTCTCTTTTCAGAGATTCACAGAAAAGAAAACATTCTGCCGTCGTAGAACAGCAGCCTTTCATGAATACCAGCTCACACTGAGTCATTCCTCCCCTGGCTTTGTTTATTTGGTTTTGATTAACTGGACCGATGTGATATTGTTTGTCACTCTCTGATTGTTTCGATTCAGGGCTGACAACACTGTGTGTGACAGCTACAACCCTACACACAGTTTCTCAAAAGAACAAGGCATAAGGCGTAGGCTACATCAGATAACGCTTTGAAAAAGACCTACTGTAAAGTTTGAGACTGGTCGTATGAGTGAAGTGTCTCTTCCTTTAAACTGTGAGCCTACAGTCGCTCTGCCAACTGACCTGCTCTGTGTTAAAACGAATGCTTCAACACTCATATATTATTATTTTTGTAACGTGTACTTTCAAATATTAGCAGTTTAAATTAAGTGTGAGGTCAGATATGTCAACCAAATTCCATATTATGTCTAATCCTTTTAAACAGGTGTTAACAAGGAAGTTTAGTCAGTTGGTTCACCTGCAGTTAGTATGTGTGAATATTAAGAAGCATCTAATCTCTTCATAAGAACTAGTTTCTGTGGTGCGACCCATTTGAATGATATGTAAATCTACACTTAGTAATTATTTATATTATAACTTGGCAAAGTTTGAAATTACAAGCAGCTGGTGCAACCAGCTCTAGAGGTCTCTGTTTACAATGTTCAACAAGAGTTGGAGGGTGTTTATAGCAAATAAATACACATCACTGCTGCTTTGAGCCGCTAACCTGACCCACAATGATTAACACGTTTTCACCACAAGCCATCAGCCAAACATATTTGGGTCTAGTTCAGTGGATAAACCAAGAGAAGCTTATGAAGTTGACCAGCCAGGGCCTTTGAGATAAAAACACATACATCCTGCAGCCAGGACTCTTTTCAAATCTCCTGTCCCCCGGGTAGAGGGGACCAGGAACTAGGCCGGGAGTGAAATGGTAAAGAGCGGCATGTTCACGTAATCTTTTGCAACCTTAAAGCCGGTATTAAATTTAGCTCTTTAAATGAAATGAACAAATTCCTACTGCTTAACACTGCCCAGTCCACTGGAGGGCAGGCAGCGGGACACTGCGTGCAACTCCTTCAAGTTCACTCACTCAGTCAATCCTACTTGATTCAGCTGGATGCGAAACATAGTTATATCGTGGTGAGGGGGGAAACTGTGGCGCTGCTATATGCACTCTTACAGGTTTTAAGGATTTATGGCCTCAGACGTAAGACAAAGTAATACTGGCTTATGGACTCCCACTGATCATTGAAAGCATGGAGAAGTGGAGATGCGTGTGTTTGTTGGTGTGTGTGAAACGCTTGAGCATGTTTGAATGAATCACCGCTGTAGTGTGGGGGCTCATGAGATGTGGGGAGATCGATGGACGGTGCTGCTGTACTGGGAGGGGGGGGGGGGGGGGGGGGGAACAGATTGAAATTGAAGGGAAGAGAATCGTAGGAAATAGAAGTAAGAGAAAGATTGAAGTGAGAAATGAAATGATGACTAATAGAGGAGCATAATCAACAGGCTGATGGGAAGATGGTGAGCAAAAATGCTGATAAACAAATAGAAACAAATAGAAAAAGAAATGGAAGACCCACCTCAAAGGCTGTCAGGTTGTTTACTTTGACCTTCAGGACAGCAGTCTGGATTAGGTCAAAGCCAGAGCCGGTCACCACAATGTTCCTCCCTCCACTGAAAACACACACAGGCATATAAAACACATACATTAGTACAGATAGTCCAGCCGCACAAAGACAAGCTCGTAGAGAGAGAGAGAGAGTTACGGGAAGACAGACACACTTCTTAAATTGCACCTGGGGTTCACCGGAGATGGAAACAAATTAGTTTAGCCTGCGAGCAGTGTATCTGTTGTCTGTTGTTCTAGTCTGCGTGCCTAATCACATGCACCTTAGTGCTTTTATTGCACAGAAAAAAGCAAAGTAACTGTCTAATGCATCCATTTTCAGCGATCATCAAGCAGTTTGGTACAACATCAAAGACTAGCATCCCCTTCAAAATATCAGAAGTAAGTATGGGAAATGTTCTGCAAACACAAACAACACAGTCAGCAACTCTTGGAGGACAAATCATACTTTAAAAAAACTAAAAGGTTCTTGGCATTAAAAACCTTTACCATGGATTCAGACAGATAGAAGCTTGGAGGGCAAAGAACAAGACAGGTGCCTTTCTAAGTGTTCAATTTTCCATAACAGTACTTTTCTATAAGACGTTGTCATCAATGTCAACATAGCTGCTTTTTCTTTTCATTTTTGGCTTATCTACTTTAAAAAATAAAGCACAATGCGAGGTGTTTTAAAGGGAGATGTATGTTTTGTCAACCTGGATATGTCCTACTCATCATGGAAAGTGATTGTTTAGATTTTGAAAATGCAAACTCTGGCAAGAATGATGAGGACAAGGAGAGTAATCCTCCTATAACTTTCCAACAAGACAAACAGTCTAATGGACAGCAATGCTAATGGTGCACAGTGGTGCTTTGAGCTAAATGCTAATGTCAGCATGCTAATGGTCACAATGACAACGCTAACATGCTAATGTTAAGCAGGTATAATGTTTACCCTATTCACAATCATAAATCAGTGTGTTAGCATTTGCTAATTAGCAATTAATACAAAGTACAGCTGCGGCATTAGTTTGCAGTATTTTTGTTTTAAAGCAATGTATTTGACCTGATGATGGTGCTGGATAAAAAGTAAGGGGATCACCAAAGTTATTACAATTCATCTTAAGGGGAACAAGAATTTGATTTGATTGACAAGAACTTTCATTCAACACTACATGTCAAAATGAAAGCAACATTACTAACACTTTGATTCGAGCTGCTACATTACACTCACCAGATAAAGCTTCCTTTGGGTTGGTGGTCCACCACGATGGGATTTTCCAAGAATTGGAAGGCACTTGGGATGGTGGTTGTGGTCTTTCCATACCTCACTGTGACAGTGAGAGGGTCGGAGGGCACCTTATCTGTTCCGTATTCTCCTGTCCTGCAGGTGATCTCTGCTCCGAAGTGCTTCCTGCAGAGACAAGGACATAACACTAACTGGCTGGAGGAGTGGGGTCGCACAAGGTCACTGTGCAGTGAAAGCCAGCATGGCAGCAGCCTGACAGCTTGTTAAATCCTGGCTTTGCTGCTCCTCTAGCTCGTTATTTTTCCGTTACCTCTGCCTAAAATGTCACCGCGGACTGGATTTGACAGAACACTGGTGGTCACAACAGCGAAGGCAAATGGTAATGAAAAAAAGAAAATCCTACTTATGACACCAAATTTAAGTTCAATTCCATTTTTGCTTCAGGAATGTAAAAAAAAGAAAAAATCAATTTAAGGGCTTCAAAGTGTGCATACTGTAGAATTTGCATATAATACAATGTCTGAATAACAAGCAGCACTTATCAACTGACGAGGCTGAATTGAAAGAGAATTGGGCTTTGGCAGTGAATGACAATTGCTGAGGGAAAAATTCCTTACACAGTGCAGTCTACCGCTCCGATGGTAACCTGGACATCATCCTTACTGCCCGTGTCCAGAAATCGACCAGATATCGTAATGAGGGTGCCCCCAACTTTCGGACCTTTAGAGGGTGTCACCATCTCGGGAATCGGGTCCTGTTGATGGAGGAGAAGGGGCGCGGGGTGCAAGATACAGCATGAATACATACTCATCTTTCCCTTACAAGGAGATACACGCACACACAAGCTCCAACCCCACTGGCTCGCTCACACACACACACACACACACACACACACACACAAACACACAATGTTGTGTCATATAAATACATTTCCTTTCACCGTCCTTGATCTCCAACTCTCTATTAGAAACATTGACGTTTATACACACACACACACACACCTCAATTTGCTGAGCAAACAGTTAAGCGGAGCACTCCCCAGTGGGGAAGCTTTAGCGGAGCCAGAGATATGAAAAGTCAGTTTAATACTGTAACAACTCTTTGAGAGAAAAAGGGACCCACTGCACAGCACCTGGTTAAAGAGGAAAGCATACGCAATCTGTCCCATCGTACAGGGTGTTACAATGTAATGTGACAGCATCTAGGCACTTCATTTACCAATGCATTAGGGTTTTGTATTTGACCATTCCACATAAATGGCACGCCCTTGGTATGTTGTGATAAAGGGCTCTCTGCATTAAGGAAATGGAAACATAATAGAGACCATTAAATAACAAATCAGCTGAAAGCTTTAGGATGAGTTTGATGAGGCAAAAAGGTGTATGCCTCCGTGTGTGTGTGTGTGTGTGTGTGTGTGTGTGTGGGAGAGTATTTACCCTGTAGGTGAAGTATAATGAGGAGGTTCCTCTCTTTCCCCCCTTCACCTCCACCTCCACCTGGCCCCAGTTAACGTTCTTAGGATCAACAGGACCGATCTCACACACCACGCTGGACAGGACAATGGAAAAAAAAGGTAAGAAAATATTTAAGACTAGAGATGCAGCAAACAATCATTTAAATGATCAATTAATCTACTGATTATTTTCTGGATTTAATGGCCCAACACAATATCCTGGAAACTCAAGGGAACATTTGACATGTTGCTCATTACGTTTTTGACGATGGAGCGATGAATGGACTTGTTTCAACTCTTTGCAAGACCTTTATTCTAGATTAATGTTCAACTTCACCAAGTCTGTGAAAGCTTGTAGCGACATCAAAACTCTTGTCTGTGCAGCTTTGACCTCCAGCTTGGAGATGCTCCATTGAAAACAAACAGAAACTCATGCAAATCTATCCATCCAAATGAGCTTTCTGAATATTACAGATATTGGCAGACACATTCGTATAACTGAGGTAATTAAAAAAAAAACTTTAAAAAAAGAGTAATTTGACAACATATAAACGCAGTATGATTTTTAATGCCAGATTGGCTGCTTCTAGCCTCTTAGAAATTGAACCCTCTGGGAATTTCCAGAGAAACGTACCAAAGAACGTCAAGTCCTCAAGGAGAATGTGTTGCTGATGAAAGAGGTCAGCATAAAATGGCAAGCCTCATTCTTGCGAACATGTAGGCCAAGAGTAGACAGAGCAGGAATGAAATGTTGCAGTGGAAAACCTGTCAAATCTGAAAGCAAGTGAGCTACAACATGCTGTAGACCATAGACGACAACTAACAACAAGATGAAGACTACAGCAAGTCTGTGAGCTCCAGAAGTGGATGATTTAATGGTGAAAAACATTCCATTTGGTCCCATAAATCCTGGTTTAATGCCTCATCATGCAGATGGTGGGGCAAGAATGTGTCATAAACATGGATCCTGCCAGGTGTCAATAGTTCTGGTTAGTGGCTGTGGCGCAACAATGTGGATGCTTTCTTTTTTACAGGCTATTTGTATGAAGTGAACACCGCTGCGACTCAAGTGCATTTGCGAGAGTTAAGTTTATTCCAGTCTAGGGGGGGGGGGGGGGGGGGAGAACAGAGTGTCTGAAGCACGAGGAGACCACCACACGCTGTGACAGATGTGTGAAGCTATCAAATCAGTGCTTTGGTGAATTTATAACTCAAAGAATTCCGGCTGCTCTGGCGTTGTGTGGCCGCAGACAGTATTTAAAAGACATGCAGCAGCAATACGTCAGCGGTGGAAAGTACATCTACTCGAGTACTGTACTTAAGTACAATTATGAGGTACTCTCTGATACGTTATACATCTACTCCAATACATTTACTTTTACAAGAGGTAAATAATGTTCTTTTTACTCTGACAGCTGTAGTTACAGCAACATGTTAAAAGATGAAACCTTTTTGGCTTGTGACTCTTCGACTCTTCGGTGTCCACTAAAGACACATTTCTCTTTTAAACTTCTCAGTTAGTTTCATTTAAATAAATGCTAAGCCCAAAGAGTGTAGTGTGTAGAAGAGTTTTCTTTCTTTTTCTACCCCATTAATCATTTCAAAACCTCAAACTGTATATAAACCGGCTCCACTCTGAACTGCTGCAGCAGAAAATGCTACTTACACACTGATGCATCAGAATTAGCACTATAATAATGTAATATATAATAATATGTGACAGGGGCTATTTTTCTGCACAACTTTTGACACTGTTAGTATATTTTCCTGATAATACTTGTGTACTTAAATAGGATGTTGAATGTACTCGTAATGGGAGTATTTTTACACCGTAGAGATCAGAATACTTCTACAGTGGTATAATGAGCTAATTCAATCATAAACCCTGGTTATCCTTAGCTGATAATCAGAAGTTTACATAAGTTATTTCTTTGGTAAACCTGCCCACACACAGCAAAAATATAGAGAGTGTGTGTGCTGCTAAAGAAAGTATTACCTCGTGGAGACAGAGTACTTCTCCTCCTGGTGAATACAGGGCTCCCCGACCACGGTGATGCTTTTAATGTCTTCCTTGTGGATG
This sequence comes from Cottoperca gobio, assembly GCF_900634415.1. NCBI lineage: Eukaryota > Metazoa > Chordata > Actinopteri > Perciformes > Bovichtidae > Cottoperca > Cottoperca gobio. Next base: position 21,009,946 of record NC_041360.1, read on the forward strand.
CCGAGGTTGGAGCCCCGTATAGTGATGGAGATTCCTCCCCGCAGGGGGCCGAAAAGAGGGATGATCTGAAAAGGGAGATACAGATGTGGGGGGTGGGGTGCGTGTTTGTAAGAAGAAGGGATTTGAAAGGGATTTAAACAGATTAGTTTTGCAATAAGAACATACAAGAGATTTACATAGTCTGTTCAAATCTGCTGAATAGTTTAAGTGTTTAATATTCAAGGCCATGGTTTGAAATGACATCCAAACTGCATGAGTCATGTTTGCATGCACGTGTGTATGTATCATAGCCCAACTCATGCTGGATTTTTAACGTTGATACAAAAAGAGAACAAAAAGAAAAAGAGCAACGCTTGTGTCATTTTAATCCATCCTGTAGTTCACAAGACACGGCACCAAAAAACTAAAATGTCAACCTCATGATAGCGCTAAAGGAAAAGTCAGAGGATCAAAGTCCGTAAGATTCCTCCTCTGAGGACGTCTGTGCAACATCTATCCAATAATGGTTTCAGTCTGGACCGACATACCCGGTAATAAACAGAAAAATGCGTGGATCTCTCACACACACACACACACACACACACACACACACACACACACACACACACACACACACTCTGCTAGTGATTAATCTGGCGGATGTCTCGGTCAGACTTTCGTATGTATTCGCTCATAACCTCTGTCACATTGACATCAACACAATTACTGATTGATTTTTGTCAATGACAATGAGGCAGCAACATTTAAGTGAGCAAAGAAAGAATTGATCCAATCTAGATGCGCTGCAAATCAGCTCAAAACGACCTCCAGGAGAAGCAGACTTTCAACTCCTCCGTCAACAGAAAGTGGAGAGGCCAATAAAGTGCTCCAATCAATAATCCAATCACCAAAGTCTCTGCTTTTTCACTGGCGAGTCCCAAGCCTTTCAGGCACGTATTGTTTCCAGTTCAACGGTCAACACAAAGAGAGGAGGACGTTGTAACTACTCACATCAGTGATCTGGGGGTCTGGGCACTCGGCGTTGTGAGGATCCTCGGACTCTTGAGGGTCAGGATTGCACAGCTTCTCGTACACACACGCCCTCTGCTTGGCGCACCACACGCACTGGTACTTTGGGTCTGCGTTCTTACAAAGACTACAGTCCTCTCTCCCCATGGAGCAGTTGTACAGGGTGACTGTATGAGAAGTAGCGAGAGAGAAAACATACCTTACATTTTGCATTATGCATAAAACTTCACAATTACTTCGTCCCTGAATCTTTTTATATTTTATCAGAAAATGTTTGCTGGTACAGTCATTACTAAATCATTTTATGAAGAATTTTCAATTAAAAGATTAAAAGGCAGCTTCCCCAGGTATGAGGGCTATGACTGGGACTAGCAGTGCACACACAAGGACATTGGAAAATAAGGTCTCCACATTCAAATGTGAGAGAGTGTACCGTTCAGCGTGCTGTCCATCTTCTTGCCGTCCTTGTCCTTCACGTAGAAGAGAACATTGGTCTCCGGTGACTTGTTGTAAGAAAACTAAGAAATTGGAAGAAAATGAATTATTAATACAGATCCAGTGATTAATGGCACTTAAGCTCCACTCAGCAAACAGTGTGGGCTGCTGCTCCCTCATGCCAAGGAGAAGAATGGAAGGGAAAAGAATTATACCCAGTCTGGCAGAAGAAATCAATGTTGGGAAAGAACATAGCTGAGGGCTAGGTGCTGTTTGAGCTTCCCAATCACAGAATGAAGAGTGGAGATGGAGCTAAAGTAACTCCAGAGAGGAGGGCCTGACCATTAGAGGGAGCTAGAGAATATCAAAGGGATTGCTAAAGGGTGATTTGATTTATAACCCTGAAACATACAACATAGAAAATTTGGATTGCACTCTACGAGAGATTTCATTCAGAGTCAGGGTTGCTTTGTATTACACTTGATAATCCACGGATCAGCAATAGTTAAAGAACCTGTGTTGAGTGGAAGGCAAATTGGCAAGGAGAAATCTGAGCAATCTCAGGAAAGGAACAAAATCATCCTTTCATTGTGAATACAGAGACGCGGTCGAAGGTTGAGGGTTGAGGGTTGAGGGTCGAGGAGTCAGTGTCAAGCAACTAGAAAACAGTCCCACTCACATTGAAGCCGCTGAAGGTGTAGAATGGCCCGTCTTCAAAATTGACCTCCTCTTCCACATTTTTCATCAGCTCAGTGCCGATTGTGAAGACATGACCCTGGAGAACCAGAGCAAAGAAAAACCAGAAACACGGTGAATGAATTCATGTAGATCGAATTTGCAAAACACAGTCCTCTGGTGCTCCTTGTTTTTTTCCCCTCACTGCAGAAGAAGGAACGTAAAAGAATATGTCGTACTGCACGCAGGCTTCTTTCCTCGTTCTTGCAACTGCAACCTTATGCACCTGTTCTCTGTACGAGAACACGACACCCAGAAGGTCTTAATGAGGAGTTGTTAACTTTTCTTTTTGCAAAGGCTTAGTGTTATCAATTGGTGAGTAATGCGAACCAGCACATGCTACTGTTGCTTTTACTTTGTGCTGTATATGTCTGCATATAGAGGTAAATACTCATATCTCTGTGTATGCATTGTGGTATCCTTGTAGGTGGCTTCACACAAACACAACATCCTCTGCCTCGTATCTCCTTTCTTCTTATTGATCATTGCCGTTTGAGTGACAGCCTATTTATTTCTCCTGAATGACATGGTCCGTAAGTTGTGCCGACGAAGTTACATTTTGTCACCTTATACACCTGGTTAAACATCGTAAACAATCCAGTTCACAGTGGGCCTCAAGGTCTTTAAAAGAGCCAGTTTGTTTCCCAGAAATGCTTTAAATTCTGTGTCTGTGCCACCTTACCTGGTAGAGGTCCAAATTGATCCCCTCGAAGCTGATACGAGTCTTGTAGCCCACGGGGATCAGCACAGGATCTGGATTCTCAAACTGAGGACACTTTGCTCCCTAAGAAGGCATCACAACAAATCAGATACTCTCACTTTCAATCATTTACATTTTAAACACACCAACCACTTAACGGGCACCCTCATCTGCGGGGACAGATAAGTGTATCGCTGAAACATCTGCTGACTTAAAGTTTGATATCCTTTACCCTACAGTATTTGTCACGCAAGATGGTGCCAGCTGATACTGGGATTTGAGTTTCTTTATTAATTTCACGGGGAAGTTTGGATCGCTCAAGCATTCCGACACGTGTGGTGATTAGACGCGAAGGAAACTTCTGCTGCACTTTTCCCAACATTTATCAAACTCCTACTTAAGAGATAAAACTGGGATAAGACTCACGTGACGGTGCTTGATGATGTTGGTATCCAACGCGCTGTCGTCCATGTCGCTGCAGGTGTGGTCTTCCGTGTTCCACTGGCAGCCCCAGGAACCGGCCACACATGCCATGCACCTGAAAGCACGACACACAAACACCAGAGATAAGAAAACGCTTTCACACACACACATAGGCAGTCGCACAACACCAAAACTACAATCTTAAAACATGCAAACTCATCAGAGAGCGTCCGGCACAAAAATCCATGTTGCTGACAACAAAATGGATCTCTGCAACTTCACATAAGCAAAGCTCGTTCATCACACGTTCCTTGGCATGAAAGAAATGAAGGAAAAAAAATGGCGAGATCGACTTTCATTTTTTGATTAATGAAAAGGAAACTGAGGCAATTTCCTCGGCTTGCTAATAAAAGGAGGAGAGAGAAATGCAAGGGGTGCATTGCAAATTACCATGCATAACAATTTACAAACAGAGCCTTGATCTCTCATCTGTTCATGCACGGTGATACATTTACATCAAGGTTGTCAGTCGATGCTGTGTTCAGTGTCACTGTGTATTTTCAGTGAGTGGCAGAGCAGAACTGATAGATAACGAGTCTGACTCACGGTGTGTTTTCTGATTTCCTCACTGTGGCAGCACAGTTGTAGAACGTGAACTCTCGCGTGGCCAACTCCACAGTCTCGTTGACGAAAATCCTGACCGGCACGGCCACAAAGTCTGAGGACGCAGCAAAAGGGAAGGGGTTAAAATGTGCTGCACTGGCCGTTTGTGGGAGAGGAGTTGTATGCATTTATGTAAAGGGGATGAATATTCAAGACTTCCACTGTTTCATGATGAGACAAAACAACCCCGAGGAGGACACATTCTGACACGCGAGACTTGACCTTTAAATAATTTGTGACAGAGCATTACCTCAAATGCCGTTATACTAATTATGTTTTAATGCAACCAGAGTTATACTCTACAGCCCTGCTAGTGGCTCTGTAAAGCCAAACGTCATCATGCTTACACGCTAACAATTACATTGTTAACATGCTGAAGTTTAGCAGTTAAAGTTACCATCTCAAAGATCTCAGTTGTATTGTCTTTGGTGGCACCTATGGCGATAAGCAGCACTTGCAGGTATGTTTTTGGATATCACTGTGGTGGGGCATGTTGCCCGCTTTACCCATGGTTGACATACAACAAGTGAGAACTACAGACATTTGACTTGACAGAGGATGTACTAAAAAAGAGAGCAGGTTAATTATAAAAGGCCATACCTTGGTCCTCGGGTGTATGTGGTATGAGAGAAGGGTCGGGTAAATCGCAGGAGACCTGACCAGAGTCAGACATGGTGCCTTCACTCTTGAAAGACTTGAAGGAGCAGCGCAGACGGTCAGAAAGCCCAATTGCAGGAAGGGAGGGAATGCTGATCTTTACCTGAAGCGGAAAAATAATATGTTATGGATTTGGAAATGATTGTAAATTTGTTTTTCACCGAAAGTATTATGATACGACTAATATCACTTCATATTAAATGAATGCGTGTGCTCGGTGTATACTTCAAAGAGCTCTGTGTAACTTCACAGAAAGTGTTGCTTTTTAAAGCCTAGACATTGATTGATTGTTGTCGGTGCATATACAAGTGAGTCAGAAAGGGAGGGACAGAGAGGTAGTCAGGAATGAATACAAAAATTAACTTGAGGGAGAAAGAGCACAGACGGAGCGCTCTCCATCTTCAGGCTGTGAGCACAATCAACCAGGTCGGTTATAATAAGCCGGTTTGGAGTTTTCTGGATGGATCGATACCTAGGCAGGAAGACCTAGAGCCCAGGGTCTCTGATTCACGATGGAAAGCATTCATTACTCAAGCTGTGCATGTTTGTGTGACGTGTATGTAAGAGGGATTGTGCTCTGTGGAGCGAGAGAGACAGAAGGAGAAGCAGAGAACAAAGAGAAGAGAGAGAGAGAGAGAGAGAGAGAGAGAGAGAGAGAGAGAGAGAGAGAGAGAGAGAATAGAAGCACAGCTGTACCTTCTGAGTCTTTTTACAGGAAAGATTCGCGGGATAGAACGAGACGATCTTGACACATTGCTGCTTGGGGCTCCACAGCCAGCCATTCTTCTCCTCCGCCCGTCGGCACTCAGACCTCCTGGTACACCTTCAGACGAAGGATGAACAACTCCCATCAGCCTCTGCTCCACAACCTCTAAACGCTTTTACAAGGACTCAACAAAACAACGCCTATGGACTCTTTGTGAATAAGAGCCAGGGTCTGTGAACACTAAATGGCCCTTGGATATGGTTTTGCAGCGTGAAATATGTGAAATAACGTTTTGGATTTGATCCTTTAGTGGAACAAAATGAGCAGTTAAAGGATGCTGATTTGGGCTTTAAAAACCATACAAATGTTATTACTACATTTTACTGTATATTTAATTACACATCTTCAGATTTCAGTGTTCTGTTGTCATCATCAATTGGCGAAAACACAATTCAAAAATAAATGTGTACCTGAAAGGAAATACAATATAACACAGACAGACATGTGATAATAATGTGCAAACAAACAGGAGCACACAATATAATCAGATTTCAGTGAAAGAATAATATGGATTCGATTGTTTCCAAGGAGTAGAAGTGAAGAGAGAACAGCAAACAAGTTAAGTAAGGCTGCAACTAAGGATTATTTTTAGAGCTCTTGTCATCAAATGTCTTGCTTTATCCACTTTATACTGCCAGAACCCAAAAGATATTCAGCAGAAATATCACATCCAAGGAGCTGGAATCATCAGATGCTTCATTTGAACAAAGACTAAATAGATGACTAATCGATTAATGTGCTGATAGTTGCAGCTTAGTAAAGTGTGTGCATTGTTTCTGAATAAGCATCAGCTTCCAGAGGGACACAACAGTTGTTCTGCTTTTTATGTCTTTTCTATCACATCCTTGTAAAATACATAATACATAATACAAACCGCCTCTTCAACCCTCCAGACCCTGATAAATATAGGCTGATGAGAGTAAATGGCACAGACTGCCTTCGCTGCATGAACCTGACAAACAGCTTTAATTCCTTACGACTGCACGGACAACAGGAGATGGAATATAAACACAGAGGGGTACTAAAAGTGTTTGCAATAAAACACTGAACAAATACCCCGCTGTGTTTTACAGATGGAATTGCATGTGTGGGAGTTTGTGCTAGTCTGTCGCTGTGTGCATGCATTTAGAAGTGTGTATACGTGTGGCTGTGTGACATCCTCACCTGCCCTCCAGGACACACCAGCCACAGTAAGGGTCCCTCAGTTCCACACATGATTGGCAGTCTTTCTTTTGGAGGCACGTCTGAACCGGCGCCTTGGTGATCTGGAGCATAACAACATGAAATATGATCAAATAGTTCACCTTAGGCGAGACACTGCACAAAATATGAGGCATTTATTATACGACTATAAAAAGATAGTTTGGTTTGTCGCAGGTGTGCAGAGTGGGAGTGAAACACGTCCTGTCAAAGCACACGGTTACTCATGTGCCAATGTTAAATTACTAAAACAATTCCCTGGGTCTACATGCTAAATATTTATTGTACCCAGTCGTGGATGAATTTCAAAATTTGCGACTTACGTTTACTGTACATGTGCTCCAATTAGTTTCATTTGAAATTGTTTTTTTAAATGTAGGTGTTTCCCCTCCTACTTCCAATAAAAAATCCAGTCAGACAGTATGAGAATATCTGTGTCTCAAGAACATGTGAACAGACAGTGTTGAACTCTTTACACGCGTAACTGCGATCCAAAGGCATCTTATTTTAGGCTTCAAGTCCTATTTTACATGATTACAGTGATTGTATCTCCGTCAAATCACAAGTAACCTACACACAATACTGTGCCTGAACGCCTCCGTGGTTCACAACTCATTATATGCGATATCTGTTACAAAAGGGCCCCCGACATACACACCTTTTTCTCTGTGGTAATGTAGAGGTGGCTTTGACTGAGGTCAAAGAAAAGGTTCTTGTTGACCGTCTCTCCGATGGTGTCGCTAGGAGTCTTACTGTACATGTATGTCTCCCCAGTCAGGTGTACCTGCAGAAAAAAACAAAAAAGGTAATACTGTCAGACATAAAGACTTAAAATCCTCCATCCTGTTTCCCCCTCAGGTAAAAATGAAAAGAAATAAAAAGTTGAGCAGGGAGAGCAACTAAGAGCAACAGATCAAGAGAAAACTCCACCTTGAAGACCTCCCCCTGGGTGTTCCCCAGGAAGGCGATGGTGTGATCATTCTCCACAGCGACGGCCACAGCGGTAAGAAGGCCCGACTTGGTCCACACCGCTTCACCCTTTAAGGCGAATCTCGGCTTGCTGGCCAGAGGGGAAGGCAGGAAGTCTGCACCACACTTGAAGTTTACCAACGTATCCTTCTGTGAAAGAGAAGCAAGAACAAAAAGGATGACGACACATTGTGAACACTTTAATCCAAGAAATATGAGAGGGAATCCAAGCCCCAAGCAGCCTTGTAGGTGCTCTACTAAATAAGCTACATGGCACAGGATCAGCAAACAACCATGGGCCGGTTTTCAATAGGTTTTTAATCAATAAAAGAATATTCATACAACAGTTTGTTTTAGGATGTCATTTTCTTAATTTGCAAGTTTGGGATTACAGAGTTACAGCATTTTCTGTTAATACTCATTTAGCAAAAATAACTCATATATGCAAATATATGTTCTGTGTTGCACTACAAGATCTTTTATTGATGGGATATTCACACACAATGTTTATATCATAGCAGCATGGCTCTCTTCATGAGGGGACAGTATTAGATGCTACAAATTCATATTTACTAGAATTTGCATTTGCTTTGTTATCTTTCATAGATTTGTGAAAAAACTTCAAACGTGTTGATGTCAACTATGAAAGACCCACCATAGCTATATGCATTATTCTGGATGAGTTAAGGGAATTGGGGGAAAAGAGAGATGGAAGGAGGGAAGATGTGTGAGACAGAAGGAGAGCTTTAAACAGAACAATAAAAAAAGAACAAAGTAAACACCGAGACATTAGAGAGAACAGTGGCATATCTATGCATTATTGATTACTGCAAAGGGAATTCTTCAAAACATATCCCACTCAGTTTATTTATTCAACCATTTTTATTTTATTTTAATCAACTGACACAAAAGAAACACTTACCGCTATTTTAGAAGTGCAGAATTCGTCAGTTTTAGATGAGTAGGGGATGTCCACAGCTGCAAACCCGGAAATCTTCCCCGAGTCGCTGTAGCAGGCGCTGATGATGTCCATCAGTCGCTCATTGATGGTGTTTAGTGGGTACATGCAGAGAGCGGAGGTGTCGTCGTCGTCATCTGAACTCGCCACCACGAACAGAACTTTGCTCCAGGAGTTAACATTCCCGGTCATGACCCGCGCGAGCTCTTTTCCCGGAGAGGCCACATACGCGGCTTGGACTTTGTTGTACTGGTTATTTAGGCCGCAGTTTAACTGAAGCTCCGTGTGGGAGTAGTAGTGGTGGTCGTCTTCGCAGAGACGAGACACAAAGGTCAGGTTTTTATTATCCGTACCATCAAGTGTCCTCGAAAAGAGGAAATAAACAAAACCATCCTCTTTGAAGGCAAGGCGGAAGTCATGCAGGTACTTGGGAACAAATGGCGTCGTCTGTACTGTAGAGGCCTCAATGATGCTCTCGAACACTACCCAATCACGGAGGTCCTCAAGGATTCGTGTGCTGATGAGCTTTGTACTGTCCAGACTTCCGTAGCCCTTCCCAACAAGAAACACACTGAAGGACTGCCCGTCTTTTGAGTAGGTGGACATGACGCCCACCACATTCACGTTATCCTCTATGCTAGCCACGTAAGTCCTCTCTCCTTTACTGTCACTGTAATACAGCTGCTGTTCCACGTTGGTGAGGTTGAGGAGGGAGCAGATGCCTCGGTAGCGGCTGCCGCAGACTATGAGTGCACCGTTGGACGGATGGACCAGCAGAAGCTTGTTGAGGTTGGGCATGGGCTTCGTGTCATGGCAGGCAGAAGCAGGAGGCGTACAGGTTCGGGCGTCCTCTTTGGGGCCCGTCTCTGCACGAGCCTCCCGGAGGAGCGACGGCCCCAGCTGGTAGATGGTGTTGACCGCCCCCAGGTAGATGCGACCGGTCTGGGGGTCCTGCACCACATTGTTGATGGAGGTCTCCGAGCTGAACTCCACGATGGGGATGTTGCTGACCTCCTCCTGGGCTCGTGAGGCTGACTGGCAGAAGAGAAAGAGGAGGAGGGAGATCCAGCTTGCCATCTCTGGAGAGAACAGAAAGGAAGCGACGTTTCTTTATTAATGCAGTTAAATGCACGCGTAAATGTACATTAAGCATCAACAACACACAACTGCAGTGTAGAGTAGCTGTGTGGTTAACATACAACATAAAACACACACTCACATATGCAATCTAATGGTCATGTGGACAAAATAGATGACTCAATTACCAGGATTTACATTCTCTCCAGCTTCATATTTACCATCCATAGAGTGCTATTGATCTTCCCTCAGTAAGAAAGTGAATGAGTTTATCATCCAAAATGTCGAAGTAGTCTTTTAAAAAGGTTTGTTTGCTGAATTTACAACTATTTATTTTCTCAATGAACCTTTAGCATATCTAGCCATGCAGGTAATTGATTTTATTTGGCAAGGATTTGAGATTTCTGTCTTTTCCATTTTGGAAGCCACCACCAGCAGAAATCTCAGACAGATATCTTTAAACCTGGCCAAATAAAACCCAAACTATCTACATCCAATTTGGGCACAAATTAAGCAAGCTATGCCTCGAGCTACCATTGTGTGGTGCAGCTGTTTGTGTGAGACTCACTTGCTGCTCTAGTTCTATAAAAGGGCATATTTTGGATTTAATTGACTTAATATCAGAAATTATCGCCGGTGAAAAAAAAACCTGCTCTGTGTGGGGGGTTAAAGAAAGATTAAGGCCGAGAGCTAGATCTCAAACCATAACACAATAAAAGCCTATTTAAAAACCTTGGATCCGTTCCAACTTCATTTGCACTTTGCTTCCCCCCCCCCCCCTACAACAACACCTCTAAGCACTACAGTGTGTGCTCAGGAAGTACACCGTTTTGTCTCAGGAAACATGATCACACACTATCCCTGGAAAATACAGACAGCATCATGTACCGGCGAACAGCAGGTGCCCGTGGAGTCCTCGCTCACTGCTGTTTGCCCAGGCTGTGGTAAATATGGAACTGCAGGTGGCGTTGAACCAGCTAGTGCCCACACAGCAAATGCGCATCTATCTTTGCATTTGGTTTCAAGCTTGAATAGTATCCTCCTTCTTTTTACACCTTGCCAGTCAAGTCCACAGGCACATTTATCAAACTGAAAACCCCCGGTGAATCTTCCAGCCGGTTGCTTGCCAAAGCTGTGTTTTATTATGTTAACCTGCCTTCGCTCACTGGACTAAGAGGGGGACCACTGATTGGACATTTACCCAAGGGGGAACCTGTTAATTTCACTGGAAACTCCCATTAGCATTTAAGTGCAGACTACTCGATTTGAGAATTTAATATTTCTTCCCATTTACTGCCTCAGTCCTTCTCACCCAATTCCACTGCGTGAATGTATCATGCCCTTTTCCATTTATAGCCCTAAATACTTACATTAAAATTAAAATGGTGCAATTTAATAATAAAAAGGTTGATAATAATCACGGTGTGTGTGTTCAGGACAGATTTTTTTACAAGGCGCAGACAAAAGAACATTTTTATTTGTGTTTACATGCACACTTCAGGGGTGGACAAAATAAAAGGAAATCATGTGAAGAACTATTTCAGCTCTTAAGTCACTAGATTTAAATGTCAGCTTTGAGAGGCGCCACAAGAACTCACTTTTATGTTTTCAAAGAAGCGTCGCAAAAACGGCACGAACTGCGAAAAAAAAGGTTCTTGCAGCCTCAGAATGAAGACAACATAAACAAACACAGTGAAGCTGCACTGACAGAGAGTGGTGGACAATTGGGAAAAAGAAAATGGCCTTAAAAATGATCACGGACTTAAATGAACACCTTTGTGAGGCAGTAATAACGTTTGCTCTGTAAAAAGTGAAATTCACAAAAGACTTACCTTTGGCGTATTTAGGGCAGGGCTGCCATTTATCAACAACATGTAACATGTCAGAGATAGAATACAGATGGGACTTTAATGAAAGCATGACCAACAAAAATCACAAAAAGAAAATCAATTTAAGCTACAATAAAGTGAAGGCTTGAATGCACTTGCTTGTAACACATGTGTCATTTCTGAGCTCATTATTTGACAAATGTTCACTGTGGGTGTGAACCTTGTGACTAACACTGACCCACATCTCATGTGTTGCCTTCCTCCACCTTCCTAAATCAAACCTTTTTCCATTTTCTCTTCTTTTAAATGTCACATTTATTTATTTTGTCTCATTTTGATGCACTTAAGTACTGATTTCTGTCTCTGAAAAGTCTATAAAAGCAGATTTGATCATAATTACTTCTCAATTTGTCGTCATTTTATCACATTTCTATGTCACTTGACCTCAGTTTACTGCACCAGCCCGGACTGTGTTTTCCCACCACAAGCTGTTGATGGTTAAACAACTTTGACTAGACAGGTTCAGGTAGTCCGACATGCAACATGACCTTTAATTTGCTTTTTTTTGTTTGGTTTGTGGAAAAACCTGGACATACCAATTAAACCTACAAGTCTGTGCATCTACAAAATGTCGGAAATTAAACAACAGCTGTTTGCTTAATGCTACCACGCTTTTTTCTCGCCCGTTTCTGTACACAACAGGGAAACCATACTGTCTAAATATTGGGTGAGATTGTAAATATGGACAATAAATGAAGCATGACTGCCTCTCTGAATGTACCTCCATTGTGGGCCATCCGCCAAAAAACTGTAATATCCCTACTTCTGTCAATTTGCTCGGCCATGATCCAGACCGCACGGAGAGACTCCACAGAATGAATCAAATCAATCAAATGTTATTTATAGAGCCCAATAGCACAAATTACAAATATGCCTCAGGGTGCTTTACAATCTGTACAGCACAACCCCCGTCATTAGACTAGGAAAAAGTCCCCAAAACAAGGTGAATCATGTCAATGGTGTCTGTGACAGAACATGACATGATTCCTTTGACTTCCAATCAAACATGCAGTGACAAAGCAACATACTCCGTCTGTAATGCACAATGCAAGGACAATGTCTTGGTGCACTCATTTAGGTTTCAGAAGACTCCAGTTCCACTTACATCCATGGCTTCAAAGAGTCCTTTTCCTACTCGTGCAAATCCTATAGCAAGCCCTCAATCAGGAAAAGAAATGTGTCACACAAATTTCCCTCAGATGCTGCATTGTGGGTCAGTGCAAGGGAAATTCTTAACATATTTCAAAGGAGTCTGTTCTCTCCTAGGATGTCTCCTCCTGTCGCTCTATCACTTTTCATCCTTTTTTTTTCATGGACTTAATCCTGAACGCTGGAATTAAAGAGGCTTCAAAGAGCTGAGGAGAGGCAGACGTCTGGTGGGGGTGACACAGGTGGAATGAGGCCCGTTTCTCCACAGACCGGCTCACCTCTCTTTTCTCAACATGTCTATAAGCTGCTGTGAGAGAACATGGTAAGTGGGCATACCATCCAACACGTGGCATAAATAAAAAGCTGCTAAATATAGAGGCTAATGAAGCCTCCAATGGCTTGGGATAAATAATAATGAAACGCATCATGTGCTAATGAAGCTGGCACATCTGAAAAATGTGATCTGGGAAAGACACAATTGATGAATTAAAACCCCCTGATTTCTTTAAATATGACTAATTTCTCTGCACATTTTTCACTTCACAGTTACAGGAAAAGGAACGATGTTTACACAGAATCATTCAATGAAACCGACTTTACTGAATCCTCATCGTCCTCAAGTGGAGCTGCCCCCTCACTGGTGACTACTGTGAAAACATCGTTACAGAATGTGCGTTCCCTGCCCGTGAAAAGCTAAACGATAATGAGGCGATATCTCTAACACATAGGTGGTTCTTGAGATGTTAACCTGACAAGATTTGATCAATCATTTATCACATTTCGTTCAGTTTTCTAGTTAATTGTTCTTATTTTATAATATATCTTATTGTCAGACACTGAATGCATAAACTACAGTGACATAATTAATATCCGGCAGCCGCTTTCTCAAAGATAGACTTCATTTTATCCCTGATGAAGTCTAATATGAAGCATTTCTATAGAGTTATTCTAATTATTATATGGCTATATATGGATTATATGGATATATGGATATATATCAGAATGTTATAATAAACAAGAACAACTTATAAACAGTGGTACTGAACTGACCGACACACTGAAGAACGATTATGAACAGCAGAGCAAATGCTGCGAATTCACTTGAAGGGCACGATTTGATTCAGCAAAGTGATTTGTAAACTAGGGAAAATAAACATTTAGAGAAAAACTGCTGAGGCACTGCATGCACAGGCTTGAAAATAGCTGTGAAGGTGTGTCTCTTTGTTGTCTTGCTGGTCATTACACATATGCACACACTCCTTTATTCATGACAACTATAGTGCCGTCTCTTTCCATCCCTCCCGACAAGTGAGGACAAGTCTGGACAGGAAAAGAAGCTCTCAGCAGAGGAAAAAGAAAGATAATTGAAAATGACAGGTGTGCACACAAACACACACAGATTCATAGGCTTAGAGATACATGTGCGCGCACCGATACGTGCACCTGTGCGGTTTGAAGTGCTGACAAGGTAATCCCACTTCGACCACACAGAGACACTCTTCTCTTCAAACAGCCACGCTGTGTTTCTTTGACACAGGGGCACTAAAAACCCAGCATGGCAGTCTGCATGCTGCTCGGCCAATCCTCCCGCAACACAACACCTACATCCCCCCTTTCTAGGACAACACCCACCAGGAGGAAGTCTACGAGCGTGCCTGAGCGAGGGAGCGAGAAATCAGGAAGGAGAAATGGGAAAACAACAGTGTGTGAGGTGTGTGTGTGTGTGTGTGTAATGATTGGATCACACACACAAACACTTGCGCAACTGCTGACCTGGCAAGTTTTGAGCCAGCATGAGTACTCCTCTCACTCATTAAAACAGATACGGAAAGGAAGCTGGTATAATAAATAAAAAAACAGACACCCTACCCCGAAAACATAATAGGATATCATCCCATACTGCGATCATTCGTATTCAGCACTTTCTTTATCGAAGACTTGACAGATGCCAGGGTTTGACATTGATGTGGGGTGGGGGGGGGGGATTATACACTGATAAAAATGAACTCCTATTAAATTACTTGCATGTCCCCAGAGGCCCCGGAGCTTGGCAGAGAAGTGTGTGTGGGGGGGGGGGGAGAGAGGTGAGCGAGGGGTTAATGCTCTAAAGTGAATCGTGCCATGTCTCTCACAGTGTGTGGGGCTGCTGAAAAAGGCCTGATAAAGTGTCTGCAAGGCAACATGACAACGTGGGTTAGGAGTCGTACAAGGAGCCGGAAATTAGGGGCGGTTCTCTATCCTTTATTTTCCCGCCTCCATCCAGGAATGGATAGGCAGGACCAAGTGGCATTGTTAAAGATGAAAAATGAAGTGGGAGAGTGTCGAGAACTCTTTCTTTCTATGCATGTCGCTTTTTTGACGCTCTTGTCCCCTCCTCACAGTGAAATTGTTTCACAAGTTGCAATGGGAGGACTGTTGTGACGACGCCGATCCAATTTCCATATGAACAATTACCCTGCCGTCAGGGTTGGCAGTTCATTTATTTCAATTTGACTGACTGGGAGAACCAAAGCAGCCAGCACAGCCATTGTATTCAGGGCACCAGGCGGGGGATTGATGGGCCAGGTCCATTTCAGTGGGATCCAGCTGCTCTGGCCTAAATATGCTAACACCTTTAAAGTTGGCCCGTGACCCAAGGAGTGTGTGAATCACACTTTGCTATCCTATTAGACCATGAGTGTGTGTCCCAATTCTCACGCCTGTGTGCTTGTGTTTCTCCTGTGTGTCTACATGCATCTGGCCTCTTGTGCGTGTTTGTCTGTTTTGATGTATGACCATGAGTCACGGGTGCGAGCGCAACCTGCACACACACACCATCCTTTTAGGCAGAGCACTTTTCCTCATTAGGACTGATAGGCTGTTTGTGTGTCTGTTTACCGCTCCGTCACCATTTTCAAGGCTCCTGCTATCTCCCCTCTGCCAGCTGGACACTTGAGCAGCGAGAACACAGATTCACAGGCGCTCACACACAAACCACACATTTAAATGTGCATGTGTGCGCAGGGGTACACACACTCACAACTACACTTTTCATACCTTCCTCGACAGGCGACCTCAATGTCTCTTGTAATCGCTCAATATCTGTTTGTCTCTCAAACAAACATACAAACGCGACCTCTCTATGTCTGGGCAGCAGCAGCGTGGGCTAATCTCCCAATGCTAACTGGCCTCCCTCACCCCCCCAGCTGGATGTTGCCGCTCTCCAGCGGGACAGAGTAGCTGTTTGCTGTGTGGACACAGCTGGCGGATGTGGGGAACCTGATTAAACGGCCTGGCCTGGCGGAGAAGAGCTACTTTCAGGAGCCAATGGCTTCTCCGGCATCGCCGCCACATCCAGACGGTTGCTAATACACACAAACAGTTGTAGGCGCAGGCATGCATACACAAGCTCACTAATCAACTCCACTCACTCGCAGATATACATCTGAGAGCCAACATATGAAAATCGCTGCCTGCATCCACAACCGGGGCTGCAATCAAAATATTTGTATTATCAATTAATCTGTTGACATTTAAAATAAATGCATTAATAGTTTGGTCTATGAAACTTAACTATGAATAAAGCACAACATGAGGTCCTAAGATTTCTTGTTTTGTCTGACCAACAGTATAAAACCCAAATTACTTTAAACCAATATAAACTGCAAATCTTCACATTTGAGAAACTGGAACTGCCAAATGTTTGCCATGTCTTGCTACATAAGTGATTAAATGATTGATTAATTAATAATGAAAATTACTGGATCATTTTCTATCTGTCAAGTGATCGCTTAGTCGACTAATTGATGACACGTTGCTTGATTGCTGAGTGGATTTTCTTTTCTCTCTCACTCCTCTTAGGGATAAGACTCTCTTTAAAGAACAGGTAATGATTCATTGTCCTGCTCAAGGGCACTTCAGCAGGTTTGATACATGCTCAGACACAGAGACTTAAATCCCCGCTTCTCATGGTTGGAGGGCAGCTTCTCTAATCCGTGCAGCACCCTGAGGCGATCCTCGGCTCTCAACGCAACACTCTCCCTCCACTTGCATACAGCCGCCACTCACGTTGCAACTCACATGCAGCCACAATTAAGGACTCAGGCAGGCAGGCAGACTGACTGCTGGGAAAGAATCCATTACACACCTTATTGGTTATAATGATTTCACTTCACCAGCATAAACGCCAATGAGCCATGAAGGTATCTTGTAATGTGGTTTAGTCTCAGTGCCCAGCTTTAGTTTGGTTTCAAGGGGAATACTGATCGTATGGTGACTGATTGCTCGTCTGCCCTCTTATAGGAATTGACATGAAAACTCTGCGGACAAGGAGATGTACGCAATCCGTTAATAGTAGGAAGTTTTTGGGAAACATGCCTATTTGCTCTCTTTCCAAGACTGAGAGATTGATATGACTCTCGTGTCTGCGTGTGTAGCACAGCGGTGCAGCCGGGACGTGTTTAGCCTAGTCTAAAATAAACACTGGAAGTAGAGAAAAACAGCAAGTCTGCGTCCGTTCACTGTGAAAATACACAGCTTCCAACACCTCCTAAGCTCGGCAATCAACACTTCGTATCTCGTTAGTTTAATCAGAGTACAAGCAAAAATGAGAAGAAAAAAAACGACAATTCGCTTATCCGGTTTACACTTTGTGTATCCATCTGTCGTGTACTCCTATGCAGCATCTTTGGCTATAGTGTAGGTTGCCAGACACAGTCGGTGAGCATAGGTGTGGTGAAATTGACATAATTACGCTCTTTCTTCTGTGAACCTCACTCAGTGGGTTTCCATGCAGTCAAGAAACCAGAGAGAATAGCTTATACATGCAGCAGGTCAGTAATCAAATGTACTGCCTGCCACAGACCTCATTTTGCATTTCTGACTTAGCTTGCTTAATGCCGACTTCTTTTTTTGCTGCGCGTGTCTGTGACTGGGCAGATTGACAACGAAATAAGAGGACAGACGGACAGAGCAAAAGCTTCTCACAGCATGAAAGTGTTTAAATTTATCAAAAAAGCTGTTCAGCGGGCAAAACAGACTTCTGTTCTGTAGACTTCTTGAGGGTCCTTGTGTTAGTTTCAGTTTTAGTCTGACTTATAAGTATCACATGTAATTATCTGTACTTTCATCCATCTGCTCTGATGTAACATGTGTTTCTCCTGCACGTGCATTCTTTTAAAAGGATTAGAAACCTGCAGGAGATAATTATCTAGCTGCACGTTTCTTCCATCCCCTACCCGTTACATGACGTAGAAGAAACCAGCTTACTGGAGAAAGCCCAATGTAACCCGGTTACACCCATGTATTGCCAAGAAATTGTTCCAGCAAGTAACTCCCCAGAAACCACAAGTTGGGCTTTAGGACTTTTTTTAATACAACTGTTAGTGTACATATTAAACTAACGAGATGCAACATGGTAATAAATGAGCTTTACAGGTGTTGGTAGGTGTATTCCTCACTTTGGACAGAGCCAGCCCTAACATACAAATTGATATCGATCTCCCTTATATTACACTCTTAGCAAATGAGCGCAATCCTGATACATGTTAACTATTGAATATATGAATAGAGCACAAGCTGTGAGACATGAAATCTCTCTGGTACAGTCCAGATGTGTGAGAGCCGAATGAGCGAGACCTCAGGCAAGAAGACAGGAGGCATGAGAGATGATCGAGAGACAGAAAGACACACACGCACACACACACACGCACACGTTACTGACTGAGTCTAAATAGTCCCTTTGTGCAAGCTGGCAGGTGCCTGTCACTTGTCAAGGTGAGTCAGAGTGTGGATGGTGGCTGAGCATTGTAATAGTGGTGGCATAAGCGTCGGCTGAGGCCCAGAAAGATTCCTGGCTTTTGGTAATGACTAACAGCTATCAGGTAATAGCCCAAAGATTAGCCAGCTCTCCCCGGCATATGGAAAAAAGGTCACGTTTACAGCTTAAAAGGTAATGGCTAAATTAGCTGCAAAAAATACCTCTTAAAATTAAATAGCTTCCAGCGAGAAGGAGTGTGTTACGCTGGCCGTGCAGAAGGAAATAGACTGGGATACTTTTTAATTAGTCGGACGACGAGAACTAATCACAGGAAGGCTAGAGTCTGATAAAACGTGTGTATGTCTCGACACAAAAGCCTCTACTCAAAACACAAGAGCACCTTCTAACTTCCTCCTTCTCTTACAAATATTAATGAAAAACCACATTTGCTTGGACTACATCCAACACTTCCACACACACACACTGTTCTTAATGCTATTGAAACCACTCCACAACACTCATCCCTCCATCCGCCGACCCTCACAATCTTCATCCATCATCTATCAGTGTTTCTGCAGTCGGAGGGGAGAGAGCTGCTAAGCAGGGCCTGACTAATGGCTAAACAAACACCATTATCAGGCCTCGGTGGCCGAACGCTGAGCTACAGGAGCCCCAGAGCAGCTGACGCTCTTTAATACTTAATCCCCACTGCCCTGCTCTGCTAACGGCTGTTTTAAACTAAACTAGGATGTGCGACACAAGGTCGACTAATGAGGGAATAAGCACAGAAACATGAAGAGGAGGATGTTTGAGGTAAAGAGGATTGTCATGCATACATGCACACACGTGCACAATAACTTGCTGCAAACTGAGTGGAATATAGACTGTATTAAGAAGGGCTAGACAGAAGCGTGGCCGACTCGTCTTGGCCAATTCCCTCTTTAAAAAAGGCTCAGGGAGAAGTTAATGAGCCTGTTACAGCCCCACAGTTCCCCTGATAAGGCCACTGATTACACCACATTTAACAGGATTGCGCATGTGTTTGCATGCACATTTATATTTGTGTGTCACCTGACCCAAAGCGATCATCTGCTAATCGTACGTTCACAAGTCAGGAATGCACAATTTCTGACAAACACACTTTCGCACCCCAATCACCATTCTCGAGGTGCAATATATCCCTCTTACACTCAACTCGCTTGCCTACATACACCAACTAAGTTGCATCCGTGATCACATTTCTCTCACACACACACACACACACACACACACACACACACACACACACACACACACACACACACACACACACACACACACACACACACACACACACACACACACACACACACACACACACACACACACACACAATCAAGTGTGACTGAGTGAGCAAGCCACTCAATGAGAGTGGGTGATTAGGCCCTCGGAGAGTAGGCCTGACCTTTCCCTCCACATTAAGTCCTCCTTGCGCATGTGTGTTTTTATGAGTCAGTGGCTGTGAGCTCTCGGGCTCGCGCCACTTCACATCAAATGTCACTGACTTAAATGAGATGGCCAGGGCAGGGAGGAGACGGAAGGAGGGGATATACAGAGAAAAGAGAGAACTTGAGAAAGAGAGAGGATTGTTTTTACAGGAGGCTGCAAGAAAAACAAAGAAATACTTTTAAAAAGAAAAGGATAAAGAAAGACTGAAAGAGAGAGCGCTGTCAGATCAATCTCCTGTCTTGGTTCTCTCCCTCTTTGCATGAGAAACAGTAAAGCTGAGGTATTTTTAAATTCCTTGTTGGTTGTGGGAATACAACCCAGGCCCTTGTGGGTACACAAACCTCCCCCTCCTACTGTCGGGATGGTTGAGTCTGCACTTCCGCGTTCTCAGAGCTCCGACAGACAGAGAGGCAGACAGTCTGAGTCAGGCCTCTGGGGAGCGAGTGAGCAGGGGGCAACTGAGGCTTTGTTTTGCGGGTTTGTTGAGCTACTTAATGCTGAGGGTTAGTTAGCTGCCAAATTATATTCATGGACTCTTTGTGAATTACACAGAGTTTGTGTACGTGTAGACACTAGAAAGAGGTTTGTGTCAAAGTTTCACAAATTGGATCTTATGCCTGTTAGTATCAATAGCACTAGTGTTATCACTACAGCGGAAATGATCAGTGGCTTAATCGATCAACTGAAAATTAATGGCCAATTATTTTGATAGTTGATTAATTATTTTTGGATCAAAAGTAATTTTTTCCAGCCTCTCAAATGTGAGTATTTGCTCGTTTTTCTTACGCCTCTATGACAGAAAACTGCATAACTTTGGCTCTTGGACTGTTGGTCGGGCATATCATTTGAAGATGTAATGAATATTTTATAACTAATAATTAGCAGATCAACTCATGAGGAAAATAATTATTAACTGCAGCTATAATCACTCAAATGAAATGCAATGAGGCAAGAAGCTCAAACAATCAGACAAACATTCCCCAGGTTAGCTACATTTATCCTGGTTCATGTTGGACCTGCCACAGTTGTTTACAACAGTTTTTCTCTGCAAAGAGGTATTTTTACGAACACTTTAACTGTGCCCACCATCCAAATAAAGTTGTTGGTAACTGTTTACAACCTGTCTGATCTTCTGACTGATTGCTCTTCACCCCGCTGCAGCATTGTTGCCATCTTCTCAGACCTCAGCAGTTACTATGGTGAGCACAATGGTGTCACATCCACTAGAAATCATAACCAAAACTATTCAAATAAGACTCAAGTTGTGACAAACTGGAATTATCCTTTAAATTAGCAGGTTAAATTATGCGATGCTGGTGCAAATACTTCCCATCTGTCTCTCCTCGCCTTTCTCCTCGCCTCTCTCCTCCCGTCATCACGGCAGATCTCAGAGGAGATAGTGAACCGGCACTCACCGTTGACGGGCCGGAGGACGTGTGGCGCGGCGCCCAGGTTAATTAAGTTTGAAATCATAGAGATGATCAGTGGTGCTGCCACTCAGGCTGCCAAGACTCTTTCCACTCCCTCGCCGTGTTCCTGCTACTACCAAAGCGTTCAGGCTGTCTGACAGGTAGAGAGGCGTTTGTGTGAGAGAAAGAATATGTTGTATTGTATGCGACTCTGGAAGATAGAGAAACAGGATAGGGATGAGGAACGATTAGTCAACTAATCGATTACGTAGAAAATTGAAAATATCTTTTCCTTTTTCCTCGTAGAACTTTGTCCATATCTCAATCGTGGGTCTAAGAATTGAGGGTGTTGTATGCCGACTGTAAAGCCCTTTTAGACAATTATATAAGCTATATAATTAAAGAATTAATGAAATTATTAAACCGATCATCAAAATAGTAGCTGGTTTAATTTGATGTTTGGTCAACTTTATTGTTTCTCTCTACAAGATAGACACATGCATTCATGTACAGAACTTAATTCCCTCAATCTCTCTCTCTCACACACACACACACACACACACACACACACACACACACACACACACACACACACACACACACACACACACACACACACACACACACACACACACACACACACACACACACACACACACACACACACACACACACACACACACACACACACACACACACACGCTAGAATGATCAATGTGGGGAAATAAAAGAAAAACACACAGTCCCAAAGTCCTGTCCAGACTACAGCCTTTTCTCTGCCATGATTGCTCTGTTCCCCAGGAGGCTACTATAAGGAGCTGGAGCTGCAGTGATTGTTGATGGATGCCTATTGGAATGAGCAGCACGTAGAGCGCATTCCCTCCCCACCTCCACCTGTAATCCTGGAAAAATGGACTCTACGTATTAGTGAGACGCCTAAAAAGGCAGGAGCCATTTCACACAGTCACACACATAAACACAGTCACACATTAAAGCTGCCTGTACTACGCTTACTGAGGCTGAGGGATGCTACTTCCCTGGCTCAGTATCAAACCTTTTAGTGCTGAGAGGTTGTGAAGTACAGTGGCAGAATGTAACTTAATTACAGTACTTGAGTAAATGTACCAAGTAAAGTACAAGTACCTCAAAATGTGTACTTGATTGAATTGTACTTCATAGTGAAAGATTGAGTTACTGTGTCCGCCATTTTCGTAGCTTCCTCTTGCTTACAGTCTGGAACATGGACAAAGAGAGGAGTCCTACTCATTCTGCCTTTAAGTAAAGGATCCATACCTCTTCGTCCACTGGTGAGGAATAAGTGTGACGTGATGCATACCTACACATACATTCCTCCCCTGATAAATGGCTAGGAATATATTATAATGTTGGCTTAGTTTGTGATTAATTGCTCAGTCCTTATGTGATCACCGTTTCTAATCAAATGCAGACAAACAAAGGTCAGAGGGAATTAGCCCCCCGCCGCCTAAAAATAAGCTGCTTTAATCAGGATGCAGATGGCCTGATAAACAGCAGGGTGGCATTATGGGCTGGTCGTGTGGCGTAGCTGAGGCGTGTCAGAGATAGCATCTGCACCTCGTTTCTAAAGGTGCCACTGTGTCTTTCATGTCAGGTGAGTGCGCTGACATTCTGTCACATCCAGACTTTAGATGTGGTGGGGTGGGGGTGGGGGGGGGGGGGGGTGCAAACATCAAAGTCTGGGTTTATGGTGGCAGGGGGCTAACACACAGCACGCTTCTTTAAAAAGACGTGGACACCCTTGTACACGCGCTCACATGCACCAGCCATGACTGGTGACAAGCGTTGAGTTTGAGTGTGCGATAACGCTGAGGTCTGCCAGCAAAGCCTACATTTGAGTCTCTTTATCTCCTGAGCCTTCTGCTGATAATTACAGCCATCCCTTTTCTCACACCAAAGCTGGCAGTCTGCGTAGCTTGAGCCAGTGGAATTATCACCCAGGCCATCGCAAAACGAAGCAAGCCAAGGTCAGGCCCTGTGTTCAATTTCACTTCTGATTCCAGTCCACCTTTCTTTCTCCTCTACCACTTAGGCCTATCCACTCCTCCTTCCAAGCCCACCCACACTGTGGCTGGTGAGTTTCACTCCAGGGCTAACCTCAATTTTCAGGACAACCAGCGCCTTGACACTCATTCATTTCCAATCCTGCAGAGTGGTCCACTGAATGGAAATTGACGATTCAATTTTTGGAATGAAACTCAAGAGTCCTTTTGGAATTGACTCTCCCCTCCTGCGCTCCCCTCTCTTCCTGCTTGGGTGCCCGTTCTGCCAACCCTTATGCCCCCCGCCACTCGCTATCTCCGTCCTGGTCCGCTGAGTACAGCCAATTTCTCCGCTTGTATGGAGACGTGGGCGAGATGGCTACCAAAAAGTGCAGCTTAAAACGTCCTGTAGCTTCCACAGACTTCTCTCAGGCACCTTTTTTCCAGGCCTGCTCTCTCTCTCTCATCACTAAACTGCCATCAAACAAGCAAACACTTAAAACCAAAGGGTTTATTCTCAGCATTGCTCCCAGCTGGATGTTGGGTGGCAATTTAAAAATGATCTATGCAAATGTAATTTCGCTGTGTGTCATCCAACACAGCCAATTAATGAGTGAGCTTCTCCAACCCAACTATAAATTAACAAGGCTAGATATAATAGCTAGATTAATGTGTTTTTCTGGCACTTGCCTAATTGCTAAAAGACTCCGGTGGGGCTAGTGTGAGCTGCCTCATTTCTACATATGATAGAGTGAGTTAAGATAGAGAGGGATAAACGCCTGTATCAACTCGATTTATCATTTATATGAACTTTGTTGTCTCTCCTGTTAGTTTATATTGAGGGAAATACATGAGGAAAGTGATGGGGAAAGATATTTTGCCCTCAGGGAACTTGTATCTACTTCGGCAGACATTACTAGCATCAGTTAACATGTTGGGATTGAGTTCGGTCTGAAGGACGGCATTAACTTCAGTAAGACTTAATAATTTATTAATGGAAAACAAATCCATAAGTGGTCAGAGGGGCATATGTTCTGCTAATGAGAAATGAGAGCTCAAGGCAGAGAGAAAACATGGAAGATGGAGAGAAGAGTGGTGTAAGAGGTAAGGGAGACAGAGAGGGTGAGTAACACTTTGTCTCCGCCAGAGGAAGGGAAAAAAAAGAGTGATATTGAGAAAGACAGAAAACAAGCTCCGGGATCCAAAACAGCACATTACCAACAAGAGGGCCTTTTGTTTTGCCCCACTCAAACGATTGTTCTCTTCGCCGAGGGTGAGAACGCTAATCCTCTGTGGAAAGCGGTGTTGGGAGGATTTACTGTAAGTATCCCTATTAGTGGGAATTCACTGATATGGGGGGGGGGGAAAGGAGAAGGTAGAGGGCAGAATGAACAAGGAGGAAGAGGAGAGCAGCAGGAGGGGCGTAGTGTGTTTTGAATGCACTGTAGGTGCCATATGAATCTTTAATACACGGCCTTAATGGTGAGGGAGGGAAGAAGGGAGGAGTGGAGAATATAAAGAGAGTGAGGGGAAAGGAAGAGGAATCTCCGAGGAGGTTACCGAGCCTTGCGTATCACAACACTCTTGATAAGTGCCAGCCTCCCAGGATCAAACCTAATTCTCCACAGCTCCAGTGCCACCACAGAGTCCCTTTCAGACGCAGAAAACAGCGGCAAAGGACAGACTTGTCTTTGTCTTCAATAACAAACAAAGACGGGCCTGGTGTTCAGATAAAAAAAGGATAAAGGATCTTTCCAGGTGATAAATTTCTTAATTGCTTTTGTTAAACACATACCCTGCTGGAAGCTTGGCCATGGTACATCGTTTTAATTACACGCACAAGAGCCTAATTAGTTGTATCTGTTGTACCAGAGGCTAACGTGCAACCAATTAGACCAAAATCAAAAGGATGGTACAGTCAGGCGAGGGGAATGTGCGGTCCTTTGTTCTTGCTCTGTATTCATCAAATAACAGAGGAAAGTAAAGACACCGCTTAACTTCCCAAGTTGCTGATGTCATGATCAAACCTGCTATCTTTAAACTAATTAAATACATTTTCGTGAGAGTGCTTGGGCGGGTGGCTGCCTCCCTTGTCAGTGTCTCCATCTCATTGTCTCTCTCACTGATGATGATAATCGCTAAAGTGAAAAATCATTTGTTCCATGACAGAGTCTAAAACAACACAGCTCATTATTGTGCAACACGTTTATGGATTAACACTGGCAAAGTTCAGTCTTCAGTGTCAGATTCACCAGCTGGTTCCCATAAAGTAACATTAAAAAGAAAAGGCAGACTGTCTGAAGTCTAGTAATGATAGCAAAAATACTGCTTGTCCTCTGTAGAATGCTGTTCAGTGATATTTTAATGGAGGAGTCTTGTGGGTGCTGCTGTTGCACTATGGTAACTAATTGTTAAACAGGCCCTCAGGGGAGATGAGATATAGCCTAGCAAGGAACATCTGACATGGGAGCTTAGAGCTAAAATTATTCGAGAACATCTACAAATGATTTCCCTAATGACATGATCAACAACATGGGTAAAACAGAAACAGCAGATCCACCACTTAGGAAACACGACCACATCAAAGGCCTTCTACACGTCCCCCAAAAAGAACAGCTCTCACAGTGAGGCACAACAATCCTGGAAACTACCACATCTATCGCAGGTTCTCTCAAAAACCTTTGACATTCGGCACGGAAAGCTTTTTACCTCCTCCCTTGTGCAAATTTACCACATTTCAGATAGCACATAATGGTCTCCTGGGGAACCACTGCAGCACAGTCGGCTTTTCAGAGCATGTAGCGTTTCATCGCTGCATGTTCCACTTTTAGATGTTAACAACCGTGTACTGTACGTCTACTCCTATCACTCCCATCACTCCCATCAGTCGATGAGAAGCACATAGAGTGCATTACAGAATTAGCAGTGGGAGTCCTATGGTGTTTCTCCAGCCATGATTACAGCCCAAAAGCACACCTTGATAGCATGTTTTTATCGTTAAGTTTCCACACATCTCTAAACTATTCAGCCTTTTTTGTTGAGCCCAGGTGATGTATGCACTGTTATCAAGAGGTACAAATAAATAAGTAGCTGGACATATCCACACACGGGAGTACAAAGAGGGTATGCTAATAATAAGTGACATACCGGACTCATGGTCTGGCAATCCAAACCTCAAATAGTCCCTGACAAGTTACATCTGAGCGGTGGGAGCGAGCGGAGGGAAGAAGGATGCGGTGGTGGTGGCGGTGTGCAACTACTGATTGTTACCATGGCAATGGTGGACCAAGGATCAGGAGGTGAGATCGCATGGTGTGCAACTCTTTATGGCTGCGTGAGGCCACACGTGGGAGATATTCCCAAGGTTTATAATCACTGTCAGCTGGCAGCTCAAGTGGTCCGTGCACACACATGTGTATTTATGTCTGAGTATTTGTGTGCATGTGTCAGTGTGTGCAAGTCTGTTACAATCTTCCTGGGAAACTCATCTGGCCTAAGCCTCCAACTGGCAGCAAAATCCTAAAATCCTACCTACCAGCTTTCTCATGAGTGACAATCTTCTCTCACCGGGCCCTTGTGGGTTTTTACTTTTGAAAGAAAGAGAAAAAACATGTGTAAGAAAGCAGGATGTTTGAATCTAACAAGAGATCATCTATGAATAAAAAACAGGTTGCTCTGCTGCTACAGCACAAGAACCAAAACAACACCGATGTTTTCTTATTTCCCGATCGATAACTAGTATGTACACTGGTTACGCAACCCTAAATCTTGGATCAAATCAATGCCAGCCTGCTTTAAAAAACCTCATCAACATTTCGCTGCGGTATGCCTATTGAGTCGGTCTGATCGTCAACTTACCCTCTGAATTTTCATTAGGAGGCACTTAATAGAGACAGGCACGTTTAGAGTCTCTCTCTGGGTGGGTGGGTAGCGTCGATTAGGCCATGTTAATCTCTATCACAATAAATAACATTGATTACAAACCCTGAATGCTAGTGGAAGGCTGGTAAAATTAAAGTGCAAACGAGGATGGGAGTTGACATATGACAAGAGCGGTGGAAATTAATAAATGGAGATTGGTAGGTTAAATACGGGAGAGAGCTTGAGAGTATAGAGATTGAAAGTATACGCGGCAGGAAACTAGACGGGGTTACCGCAGTCATTCCTTTAGCAGTATCAGATTCTCAGTGAGTCAGTGTGTCAGACCGCTAACAGACACACTGGGCTTCTCTGGCGGGACACATGCACTAAGACTCTTTAACATACAGGGAGAAACAGGCGCTGGGCTCATGTTCCCCTGGCGGAGGTGAACATTAACTAAACAAATCAAACCAAACCCGTAATGACATCGCCGCCGCTGAAAATAATCTGTGCTGCACACTTTGGGTGAAGAAGCGGTTTCCCTGCGAACGCAGTTCACCCGAGGGTCACAGTGGCAGGGAGGAATTGTTTTCAGCTAAATCCAATCGTGAGCTGCTATAATAAGTTCTTGACAGCAGGGAAAGTACCAGAAGTCTACTCTTGTTCCGCACGAACGAGAGGTTAGTTTTCCTTCTCAGTCCATAAAAAGAGAGAGGAAGAAAACACCAATGTTAGATAAACTTGATGAGAGAGAGAATTACTCCTCTGTCTATTTCATTTGCTTTTAAGTGGACAGTTCTCTACAAGTGGGGGAAAACAGCTATGTTCTCAAGGGCAATGACCTTGCACAGCTTAATAGATCTTTCCTATGTTTGCTGCCTTGGTATTCTGCTTGGATTTGTTTACAATGCAGCATGCTCAACATCACAAATCGGGGATTGCGTTGCTGTTGTCAGGGATTACCGGTCTGGTCTTTGAGTTTTTCATTAAATTGCTGTATCGGAAAACAAACAAACAAAAAAAAAAAAAAAAACTCCCATCAGCCTCTTGGCAGAAAGGACCATCTCGCACATACATTTGCAGGACGAAGGTTTAGTTTTTTATTCCATCTAAAAATGCTGCGCATCCTCATGAATAAATAAATGATCTGACAGACTGCGGTGACAGAGACACATGAGCTTTTGTATTTTTAAGATGAGAGTCACATTGACAGTGTGGAGGAAAGCATAAATCAGGAAAAAGCTTACGACCACCGGGTGGACATCGTATACAGTATGTGTTTTTTTTTGTTTTTTTAAAGCTGTAATATGTTTAATATGTAAGCTCTTTATCCTATATAGGGCTGCAGCGTGATTTTGTTTGACACCGTAGAGAGTGGAATCCTCTTACTTCCGTCTTTATGAGGTCAGCAGTGGAAACGGACAGAGTTCAGACAGATGGGGCCCGAGGAAATGGAAAGGGAAAAGAGATAAAAAAAAAATGGGGAAGCGCATCAAAGCAAGCAGGGGGATGAAGACAGGAACGGCGAGACAGAAATATGTAAAATTAAGGGGGAAAGATGAGTGACTGGTACGGAGACAATCAGAGTAAAGCGAAGGGAGATTAAAAGCGTCACGCTTCAACCGAAGTGCTTGCCGGATTGTCGAACAGTGTCTACAAACACCTCCCATGTTACCTTTCTGGTGTTGGATTTGGGTGATCCGTGTCAGACTATTATAGCTTTCCAAAAACAGTAAATCTGACATTCACGGCCACTTCAACAGCGGTTGGCCAGGTGAGCGGAGGTGTGAGGAAGTAAGGAAGGATTGTAACTTCTTCATCATTTCCCCATTCTTCACGAAACTACTTCTGTCACTTTTGTCTGAAAGTGCGAGAAATTTCATAGATTATCTCGCCTTTTCTGTGATCGCAGGTTCTTCAAGACGCCTTTGAATATTGACTTTTCACAGCTGCTATAATCACTTTTGCTTTCAGATCTGGCTGAACAACAAGTCATGCAAAACCTGAACTTAAACCCCCTGCAAGCTTGGGTCCAAAATATATTCATTCATAATATATTCACGACTAAATAAGAAACAATCAAAGTTAAAGTTTGGAGAGGAAAACCTCCACAGTGATTTCTTTTAATTAATAGTTCAGATCAGAATGTCTCCTGTGAAAGATCCAAAAATGTTATAACTTTGGAAGACAGGGTGTACATGTAAGACAGTGTGTACATGTAGGACAGTGTGTACATGTAGGACAGTGTGTACATGTAGGACAGCGTGTACATGTAAGACAGTGTGTACATGTAGGACAGTGTGTACATGTAGGACAGTGTGTACATGTAGGACAGCGTGTACATGTAAGACAGTGTGTACATGTAGGACAGTGTGTACATGTAGGACAGTGTGTACATGTAGGACAGCGTGTACATGTAAGACAGTGTGTACATGTAGGACAGCGTGTACATGTAGGACAGTGTGTACATGTAAGACAGTGTGTACATGTAGGACAGGGTGTACATGTAAGACAGTGTGTACATGTAGGACAGTGTGTACATGTAAGAAACAGATTGAGGTTTTCAAGAAGCAATTTAACACCTTATGTTAGCTTGAGCATGCCCCTTTGACAAATTAAAAGAATACAATTAAACCCAAACTTTGTGACCGTATTTTCCCCAAACAACATAACACTAATCAACAGCGTAAACTACTAGTTTACAAACAGTAGAGGTAGAATTTCTGCTATTCAATCTCTCACTCTCGACACCCGTCTCCACTGATGACAGTTGATTCCTGTACTTAAATGTCGCGGAGGTGGGTAAGGTGAGATTGTCTTGTAGTGTGAAGCCGTGGTGTCTCAGGGTATGCAATATATTTTTATAAGTTGTAATGAACACTACAGAATGGGATCGGGGACAACTGATAGTGTAATAGAGTGATTGTACATGGACATTTAGCATATTGACAAAAGGGAAATTGAGGGATTGAGTGTTTAGTTACTTTTTAGGAGGAGAAAGAGTAAGGATGTAACAATGTTCTGGTCTGCAAGGTCCTAATGTTGTAGATTTCCTCTTTGCATTAGGGGATTAAGAGACAGATTTTCCATTAGTCACAGAAGACTGGGAGTCCAATTTAGTTGCACCTGCTAACAAATACATCTCCTCCTCGTTGATGGACTGCACTCCCTCCTCTTTTCCTGCCTGGCCCGTTAACTCTGCTGCCCCCAGAACATTGATGTGGCCACTTTTTTCTGCGCAGGCCACGGGGTCCTCTGTAAAAATGACTAGTCGCCAAGTGCTGTCTGAAGTGAAGCTTTGATAAAGAGTGCCTTTTTTCCACTTCGCCGCTCAGATCTGCAGGAAGCAGTCTGCTCCAGAAGCTGCCACCACCCTCATAGCCCCCCCCCCCCCTGCATCTTTTAGAGATGAACCAGGCAGGCAGAAATGCTCCTGCTAGTCTCCATCCTTCGGGCAAGAACAGAGCCCTGACAACTATCTCCTCCCTGCGACAAGCAATCCTTTTCCGCAGGGCTGCCCAAAGAAAAGTGTTGATGCTAACAAAATGCATGACAGCCACTCACTTATGTTAACAGCCCGCGCACACAGAATAGCAGCATCCCTCCGTTTGAGTTTAGTTTTAGTTTTAAATCCCCCACTTCTAACATCTGAACTCTGCCGTCTCGAGGGGGGGAGGAGGACAGTTGACAGTGAGTCAGACAGCTCCTTTCCGCCAGGGGTTTCAACTCTTTGTCCAGCAGAGAGGCATCGGTGTTCAGCCTGGGAAAGGGTAGAGGGGGTGTGGGGCTGGGTTGGGAGGGGAATGGAGGGGACTGAAGAGAAGTGGCCCATCAATATCCTGTCATGGCTGCCTGGGAGAACTACTGCTAGAGAAATGCTGAGATAACACAAGCCAGAATAGTTTACTTCCTTGCGTTCTAATTCATGCTGGACAACAACTGGGGAAAAGTTTACTTGACTCCCACTTAGAGACGGGAGCGAAAAGCTGTGGAATAATCAATGTCAGTGGACCTTTGTGTATAGAATAATCAGAAAGCGGAGTGCTTACTGTAAGCTGTGTTTTTTTGGGAGCTCCACAGGGCTTAGTACAAGGCCTCCTCATGTTATTCAAAGACCAAGAGGAAAAGAGAGCAAAATGGTCCTCAGAGGAGCAAAACCTCACAAACAACTTTGAGGTCAGACATTGGAAGGTTATAGGCAATACTGAAGTGGAATTAATCACCTGTTTTGGTATAAACAGCTCAAGGAGGAGAAAATTGCTCAAAGTCTACAGGGTTTTTACAGCTGAGCGGATACTCATCACCCTGATTTCCCTTTCAAACTAATCACTCCAGACACACGATGCTTTAAGAAGCCTCGTGTTTATTCTGCAGAGGTCTACTTCTCTACCGTTTAATGTTGTGCGTAGAGAAACCAGCTGACCTGCTAGTGCAGATAGCGTAGAGGGAATTCTCTGATAGGGCAAATAAATTGTCCAGCGGACCTAAGCGCACTGTCATCGCTGTGAAAAGGGCAATGACAGCTTCAATAGACCATTCCACTCAGCACTTTTAATGCATGTTAAGAGGATAGGTCTGGCCAATTAAAATCCATATCAATTACTTCTTGTGTCCTATGACTCGTAAAGGGAATAGTGTTTTAGAGTAAAATATTAGTCATTAGCTCCACATCATCAAATATGCATTAAGAGTTGTTCTCGGGCAACTAAAGATAGTTTTGGCGGAAGAAAGACATATATATACTGTAGTTCCCAAATCAATACAGAACGCCAGGCACCAACACAAATCAAACAATTTTATAAAAAAAAAGAAATCTTATTACCTTTCAGGTGTCAACACTTGATTCACCACACATTCACATGCTTTCAAAATCCCCTCTGGCACCATTGTTTAAAATAAAAACCATCAAACATCCTCATTTCTCAGAGATCCCCCATATTTCTTTGCTTTTCTTGTTTTTCTAATCCCTCCAACCAAATATTGCATCGACTCATGTCTTGCTTTTCTGGAGAGCTTCCACACAGACTCAATAAAGCTGTGTGTGCGTCTCTAGTATCACATCTAAGATAGCATATCACAATGAGTGGGCTGCGGGGCCTCCCTCATCCACAACAGATACTACTGTTGTTGTTTTTCTTCCTCGCTGGCAGTGACAGAGTGGAGCGTTCCAAGTTTGCATCAAGCAAGTCTGAGCTTTTTGAGAATGTTGATTGCAACGCAGTGCCGTCTGCTTACGCAATCCTCTGAGACCGAGGCCTCTTAACTAAAACATCACAGTAAAATGCACGTCAATAGTTTTTTTGATAAACTCAAACAGATGGTAGGCTAGTTAGCAACATAGCACACTTCAAAAGGCTAGTTTTCTTTTATTTTTCTTGGACTTTGTTTGTCGTTTGGCTTTGTTTGCTACTTCAGAAATGTAAATCAAACACGGACGTCCTCATGTTGACTACTAATTAATCTTTGTTGTCAGTGGTGGAGGAAGTATTCAGATCCTTGACTAAATCAAAAACAATCTAGATCTTCAATCTTCTAGATTGTTAATATTGCTGCAGTTAATGAATTGCACCTTGACCAAAAGCCGAGCAGAAGAAGCACAGATCACGACCACAAATGACCACGTGTCGGGAGAGCAAGATTACCTACAATAATTGGTCATTGCAAATTACAGAAAATTGGGTGTCTCTATTTAATGAGTAGAAGAAAACAATAGGTCTTGGCAATTTGGGAGTCATCATGACAGTGAAGGGAACAGATACAGAAAGTCTTGCAGTCAATTGACCCCGCACATTTCTAACCCCCACACATGACCGACCACAGGTTTTTTCAATTCACTATTCCAACCAATTACACTCGCAGGGAAAGTGCCTACCGTACAAAAGATAGTGCAAGTCCAATTTCTCTCGCCCTATCTTACCACCCACCTTCTCAGTACGATGCATTTCAAACCATCAGACAAGGCTGGGGCAAAGTGCATATTTGAAAGAATCTACAGTCTGGCAGTGATGGGAAAAAGAAACAGTGGGAAGGAAAAGGAAGTTAAACTCAGAGCTATCTCACTCCCTTTGATCAAGAGGAATGGTGGATTAGAAAGGATTCTCCAGAAGTTTCCTCTTAATTCGCATAAAAATTTATAAACCCACCAGTAAACGTCACAGCAAGCCTACTCCCAAGGTCAGATTAGACTACATGCCCCCACTACAGCAGCTTTTTTTTTTTTTTTTTTTGCCTTGGACTAAATTTATCCACAGTATTAGGTCCACAAACAGTGGGTAGGTTTTGCTTTCACTTCACAAAAAATAAAGAAAAAATAAACCATTTATCTTTGGCTATGGTCTCATTCCTTTCTCCGTGATGGATGCCGCTGCACTGAACCAAGCAGGTCAACTTTTCCAATGTGTGTTAGGTGAGGATTTCTATGAGAGAATCAGAAAGAGCGAGTAGAAAAACATTTCTCCAGGCGGGTTAACTATTGAGAACGGTGATGTTTTCTGCCTACAACAGCCCTACAGCCTCTTTTGAACTTTAAGTGTCACATCTCTAGAAACAATTTGAGATTGTGTTGGGAATGTGTTTGTGCGTATGAGTGTACTTTGTCCTCTGAGGGAGAGTATTATGTCTGTGGGGGTGGACTGATGAGACAGGCATGCAGACTCCGTTTTTGGTCGTCAATCACCTTTGCGTACAGTAAATGATTTTTCAACAAGCTCCAGGGTGATGGATAATCAGAACGAAAGGGTGGGCTGAGTACTCCTCTCCTAGTTTTTCAATGGACGGCGGAGGGAAGGTCCCTACTTCACCTCGCTCTTGTTGTGCTGTGCACGTTTTTCTATTTGGGCGCTAACGTTAAACGTAGCGCCCTGGGCCAAAGCAATGATGGATTCCCCCTCCTGGCAGCTTCCCTTATTTCAAAGGAGCACTCAGGATGAGAGAGGTGGGGAGGGGGTGGGGTGGGAGATGTCTGGGGACAGAAGCCCCATGTTGAATGAGAAGCTGCCAAATGGAGCCTCCACAGCTCTTCATCAGGGCCGGTGGTCCTGGAGGGGTGGGTGCTCCAGGCAAATGCTAAAAACTGCAAGCCAGGCAACACATCTGTGCAGCTGAGTTCCCTATGTGGCATGAAGCATACAAACCCTCCAGCAAGTAGAGGCATGCGAGTCAGGGACAAAGAGAGAAATACAGAGGGGAAAACAGAGACAGGCAGAAACAGAGGAAAGTGGGGGGTGTGTGTGTGTGTGTGTGTGTGTGAGGCTTCTGACTTCAAAAACTGAAACCAAAACTTTCTCTCCCCCGAAACCAAAAGCAGCCCTCCAATGGCACCAAAGGCGCCAAAGAAATGCAAGGCAAATATCCATGGTAATTCTCCCCCTGCAATCATTCTTCTAGTCTCTCTCCAGCTGTATGGCTATTTTCATTTAGGCATAATTAAAAGGCCCACTGTTTATATTGTTGATCATCAATTAAGATGAATCATGGTCTGGCGGCAATTGTTTTTAACTTGATGGTATTGTTGTCGCAGCAGCTCTGTCTCACTGTTGATCCATAAGGAGGAATTTTTCCGGAACTGATGCGGCAGATTGTGCTGACATTTGCTTTAGTTATGATGTTGTTTGCCTCCCCTCTGCAACCATGTTCATGCTTTGGCAGCGACACTTTCATTTTGTTGTCATCAAACCTCTTCAAACATTTAGCACAATGTAGCAGAGCTGCTCCCCCAAACAATGCATTAAATGTAAAAGCTAAATTGAAAGGTTTCCCACACAGGCTTTTGACATCGACAGAATTTCCATGTAGAAATTACTGGCAGACAAAGATTTTGGGGAAGAAAGAATATTTACTTAATCATTCCTTATTTTCTTTTTTTTGTGGAAAATCTCGCATGGTGCCAAAGCTAGCACAGGCCCAGGCCAAAGTCCAAGACTTGCTTATGGCAATAAAGCTTTTAATCTTCAGGCAGCTGCAGCAAACTCCCAAGTCTGGTGAGACTTTCCATAAGGTTGTTCCTACATGTCCATGTTATGCACACTGTTCAGACACAGCTTGCTTTTTATGCCTATGTGATGTCTGAATTACTCGAAGCTCATATTTCAACAGCTAACACCCAGAAAGTGCCAGAAATTGTGCTGACCTAATTTGTATGGCCAATTTCATTCAGAGTCTTATTTTAAAAGCAGCCGCTTCTCCCATATTGTACTTGTTTGCCTCTCTTTGTCTCCCACGCATCCATGATGCACTGATTTATAAGTAATTACTTAGCGACAGTGTTTTTGTCATTGCACCGCGACTGTCAGCACCAACCAGCTTGTTTATTAATAAGCAAAGAAATAATATAATGGGGCATATGATTACAGCATGTTCTCCGCTGCGAGACAAACCCTGCTTATTAGGCATGTATGCAATTCAGCCTTGTATAATGTGAAGTGTGACCTTAAGTTTTATCATGACAATCATGACCCTGTCCAGGATTTTCCATTAAAGAATATCTGTCTCATTACATTATGGAATGCAATCTGTGCAGGGTGAGATAAAGTGGTGCCAGGTCAAACACACTCAATATCTCATTGTTATGTAACAACAGGGAGTGTGGGCATCGCTCTCCACACACATGCTTACACGTGCATACGCACTCGCTCTCCCTACGGATCGAACTGGCAGCCTTCACATCAATTTACAACACAAATACACAAAACACAAACTGCAGCCGCGGCAGATAAGAATTGGGACTTGGACAGACTTGCTGAAAATCAAAAGATCCAACAGAGAATTTTCACACTGCCTTTCATTTCTACTTCCCCCCCCCCCCCCCCCCATCTCATTACAGTGCACTTTGAATACTAATGGACAGAGTTCCCACAGCCAAGCAGCACTAAAGATTTTCAGAAACAGAAAGTAAATACACTAAAGATACAAGCAGGGTGAACGGGCCTTCGAGGTATCATTCAGGGACATTCCTGTATACCGTTACATTTGAAAACATTAGAAAATTCCCCCGACAGTGTCTAGAGGAAAACTGTAACGGCACTTAAAATCTCTCTCCATCTTAGAAAGAAATTGTGATGCAAATGGAGATTTCTCATGTGCTCCCCATGAACAATCCCACTCAAAAGCTACCCTGCAAATCACTTAATGCGCCGGGGAAATGGCCATTTCTGCCTCGTCTTACAGCGCCTCAGAGATGGAGTAGGAGATTGTCACTGTGTAATTCCACTTCTTGCTCTGTGCCAGTAAAACCCTCCCTCATACATTTTAGCCATGATTTAGGGATAATAAAAAAAGAAAAGAAAAACAAACCCCCTCCTCCCCCTCAGCTTTTTACCCATTTATGGTGAAATTATTTTTAGCTTTAGAAATCCACTAGAATGAGAAACAGAGAGAGGCAGAGAGATGCTTCCCACAATTCCAGTGGATTATTGGCAGCATGCAAAATCCCATCAGAAAGGATGGGGTAGAAAAAGATCACTCTGTGTTACATGGAATAATAAGAGCTGCAGCACATTGTATAGTCGTGGCCTGCTGTATCGCCCTCCTCGCCACACTTCTTCTCATCTCTTCTCTCTTAGCGCCGGGACACTCCCAGGGAATTAACCCTGCAGTCATTATGCTGGTGAGGGTCACTGGATCTGTGGCATGTGTGGAAACACCAGTAGTGTTCTGGCTTCAGTGCTCCGCCTCAGGCAAACACGCATACGCACACACACACACACACACACACACACACACACACACACACACACACACACACACACACACACACACACACACACACACACACACACACACACACACACACACACACACACACACACACAACTGAACAGTGTCACGTACATGGAGAATACCCACACATGCCGGCTTGTTGCCCAGTCACCAGTCAGCCTGCTTAATAAGGACGGCAAATAGTCCCAGCAGCACTAAAGGCACAATAATAGAAGCCATGATATTCTCTCTGTAGCTGGAGTCTGAGTTTAACTGCCTCTGTGTCCAAGCAGAGGGCTGCAGGTTCAGAAGGCTAAACGCACACGCTCCATTTGAATTAGAGCTGGATTCAGTGAAGTGACAGGGCTCGTTTTCAGATGCAGCCACCAGGGAGAAGCCAGCCAGGCTATCTCCTAAACCAGCACCACATTGACGTGCCACAGGTAAAGCACTGGTCCAAATAATGAGCGTGATGAGAGTAGGCAGAGCAAACAATGGCTCGAGGCAGCCCCTGTAAATGCTGGCATAATTTTTTTAATTGCCACTGTTCTCAGTTACGCTTGGCTGAAAGGCGGAGGAGGGGTCTTTTCTGTCATCCTCAAACTGAGGTGTGCCACCCTTTACACACAAACTGCATCTAACCCTCCACACCTTTTCCTTGAAAATCAAACAGATGGAAGAATAACACATTTTAGCACCCGCCATGAAACGCCTTTCAATATACGGCCTTGCCTATAGCAATTTTCCCCCCTCCTACTTCCACTAAGGTGGCAAGATGAGCAAACAGACATATCCACAGGTACACACTAACCCCCCGGGGCATCATTATCCCAGACACAGGAATTGTCGCCAAACGTAATGGAGCTCTGGGTCTACCTGGCCCATGGCAGACCCTACTTTCTTATATTGAAATGGTAGGAATGGGAGACGTCTGAAGAGTGTTTATATAGGAAGAAAAAAAACACTGCCAGGGGCTTTGCTGTGGGATTATGAGAATTGGCCAAGAGTCAGAATAAGTAGGGAGAGATAAAGGGGAGCAGTCCTGCTGTTAGTATTTTTCCCCCCAGTTTTGGCTGGTTCAGTCCTGTACTGGGCTGGGTTATACTGGGTTGGGTCAGGCTTTTGGTGCCAGTTCCCAGAACACAAGGACCCTTTTTTCTCTTGCCAATCACAACCAGATGTGCCCAGACTTGTTTTAAGAATTCTGATCCCTCACTCAGTCTTGCTTTTAGCTCCAAGCGAGTCATACGAGTAACGGCGCACACACACACACCCTCAGCAAAACTTGTGTGGAGCACATATTCTTACACAGCCATACACAGCCACACACAGCCACACACACACACACACACACACACACACACACACACACACACACACACACTCTGTGACAGGCATGCACACAAACACAGCCTGGCTGAGGCACTGTAATCACAGGGGCCCAAAAGGAATCCCAGAGCAGGAATGGGCTCCAATAACATGCTTTTCAACACTGGGGCGCTTGTCTCATTCGCCCATTCCCCCAGGACATGTAGTTTGAGGAGATTCAACCTGACATGACTGAGAGATTTACGAGGGGTAGATAGAGGCCTATTTTCCCATAGATCCCTGGTCCTATCAATGCAATGCCAAGGCCTATCAATTACAGAGCAGACAGGTTTCTGCACTCTGAATACTCCTCAACAGGTATCCTCTCAGCCTTAGAAAGCAGAAATACAATGTAACGCACTCAGCTGCTAAGGTATCAGTGTGCCTGTGGGTGTATTTTAATATTTGAGTGCCACTGGAATGTTTTTCCTTCAATACACAGTGTGAACACAAATGTATGCCCTCCAGCTACATAAAGCATTGACGTTAATGATAACAACACAAGAGTACAGAGATCAGTGTACAAGGAAACGGTGCTGCAGCTGTTTGTGTATAAATGAAGAGTTTGAAGGGGGTCATGTGTTGTATATGTAGGCAGTTGGAGCTGACGTGCAATTAAATATTCATTACATAAATCTGATTATGGAATTATTCAACCATGCAGGTTACGTGAATAAATATTGCACAGCTCTTTAAACATCTTTTCTCCTTCCTCCTGTGCACCGGAGGATGTGGTCTCCCCTCTCTGTATCTCCTCTGCCATGGACCCACCTCCGGCAACATTATCAGCAAGTACCATCTGTTCCCTGCAGCGAGTGTAAAATTGAGCTGCTTGAAAGTTGTCCGATATCGATCGCAGCCACATTAATTTCATAACACCACGAAGAGTGTGTGTGTGTGTCACCATTCGCAATCACATCATGGAATCTGTGCGACAGGTCAAACACACAACTCTGCAGGACATGCATCTCTAATGTCAGGGCTGCACGAAGGATGGTGTATAAAATATATTGGGGCTTTAGTAAATATTTTCAGGGCATCTCATAATATCTGTTATACCAATTAATGCTGTTCACCAATTACAGTGAAGTGACCTGAAGTTTAATTTCAGCCATAAATATCATGGCCCTATGCAAAGATGTGAATACCTTCACTTAACTGTTAATGGATGTGATGAGTAACAGGTTTAAGTCGTATTAATAAACATGAGGAGCTAAAGTCCTGCGACAAAACAACTGCTGTAGTGTTACGCATCAGGATAGGAACAAAAATATATTTCTCACACATGAGCTACTTAGCTCTTTAACACATTTGGTACTTTACTTTAATAGATATTTCCAGCCTGAGAAAAGAAGTAACCTTACTTTAAAACATGGTTATTCTACTAGTGGCTCATCCTGAAAGAGCAGCTTGAATCGTCAGAACACAGGCAGCTTTTAGGTGTAAGGTTTGTGGCAGTTTGTGCACAGGAGCTAAATTGTATAAATGAATAAATTGTGCAAATCAATAATTCATGCACACAAATTAGCAGAACAGTAGGAGTGTTGAGACAACTTTCATTGGTTTG
Source organism: Cottoperca gobio (assembly GCF_900634415.1). Taxonomy (NCBI): domain Eukaryota; kingdom Metazoa; phylum Chordata; class Actinopteri; order Perciformes; family Bovichtidae; genus Cottoperca; species Cottoperca gobio. Next base: position 21,049,719 of record NC_041360.1, read on the forward strand.
CACCGCATCACATTGAGTCATTTGTACACCTAGCAACAAAGCTGGCTAACAAAGAGTTAAGTAGAAGGGCACTCGGAAAGCTAAGACCTCCGGCAAGGCCAAACGCCCCATTTCACAATGTTTATGAAAGTGAAAAATAATTTCTGTAACTGCTCTGTGATTCGGATCTGCTCCAAAATGAATGTGTTACGCAAGAAGTGATTAAACAATGTTAAATTTACCAGAGGATAAGTCCAAATGCTTCTGCTGACCTAACAACCTTTTGCTTAGCATCACCATCACTAAAAAGATGCAGATTCGTTAACAATATTGGACCAAAAAGAAAAGGCCGATCCGCTGTAAATGTAAAGCAAATCTAGCTTTTTACATACCTTGGCATTACTAAAAGTGTTGTTTAAAGGGAGAAGGTTTTACCAGGTGGTGGCAGAAGATGAAAGGTTAGCCAAAATAATTATAAATCATTCTCCTGGGGCCGTGAAAAGCCATACCAAATTTAATGGAAATCTGGCCAGAAGCTGTCACGGACAAGCAGGCAGACTGACCAACCACCCTTGCCATCTCTAAGCTGTGCTGTGAGCATGACAAAAACAATAACAAAAGCACCAGAAAGACCTAACAAATGCATCAAACACAGTCGAATCATTTAATAGTGCGTTGCAAATCTCTGAGGATCTCACCCATGACGAGCTCAACATGTTGCAACAACTGCAGTCGCGCCGCACAAGGTGCCACAGTGCGAACCAGACCCGGTGCCAGATCAATCAGATGTGTCGGTGGTTTTGAAGTGGTGTCTTCACATGTTAAGACTATATGTATACCTCTATACACATCAGGCTGTCTCTAAATAGGCTCCAAGCGATCTGCTCTCGTCGAAAGTAGAGGCCAATGTCGCACAGTAGGGAACAAAGCTGGATAAGACCCATACATTACACATCTTCTATTTTCAGTTCAACTCATTCTGGCGCCTTGTTGTATATTCAATCTGCCTGTTGCAGAGATCATAAAAGTCACAGTTCAAATGAGGCAATCTCGCTTCAAACACACCAGACATGAGCAGCTAAAGAAATCATTGTCAGCAACTCATATGCACACAGACATTAAGTTAAATGAAAACACAGTGAGAGGATTTTGGAGCCGAGTCATCAGCAGTCATCTTAGGAGCAGCGGTGTTAGATAGCGAAAATACAAAGACCACTTTACAGCCAGATGCTGAAAGCACATTAAGACCTAATCTCTTTGGGGTTACACAGGCAACCAAAGAGAGCGGAGACTGGTTGCAGAGGAGGTGGAAGGGTATGAGTTGAGTGGGAATACACAAGAGAGGAGTACGTGCCCTGCAGCCTCATCTTTAGTAGATGGTCCATCGTCGACTGTACAGATCAGGTCAATAGATCATTAAGCAATCCCTATGCTCCCGAAATAACACAGGGATCAGAGTGGAGATAAGAGCCTGGATCAATGCTGGATGGACGAAAGAATGGAGCGGCGGATGGAGGCTGGAACAAGGATGGATGGGTCTGGGTCTGCCACGTGTCGTAATACAAAATTATTAAAGGGTCAGTTCATACAAATCAGTAAAAAACATTTTCTCACTTGGCGGTTGTGGTTCCAAGTGATAGCTCTAGTTTTATCTCTGAATATCTCCCCCCCCCCCCCCCCCTAACAGAAAGGAGGTAAAAAGGAATTTAATTTGTGGTGTATTAATATTAACAGTTTTAATATTACAGGGAGAGGCGGGTTATAATAAAAATAATTCTCCTCCTTCCTCGTCGCAATTCACAGATGGCGTTTGTGTTATTTTAATTCTGCTATTTTTATAAATGGTACTTCATTTACATCAACACTGTGATTATTGTACTGTAAATGCTCTTATTCTGTCTCATCTTGTACTAATTGTTATGTTTTTGCTGTGAAGCACTTTGGGCTGCAATTCTTGTATGAAAGGTGCTATACAAATAAAGCTTATTATTATTATTATTACTGGCAAAACTACAGGAGCAGGTTTTGTGTGAGACAATAATCTGCAGGAAAAGCACCTTCATCGTTTAAAAGCTTAGAATTATTTTAAACGGTTATAATTTATCACCAAACATTATTGTGTTAACAGAAACAGTGGCAAACTACTAACATGTCTGTGTGTCTCATTCTGGATGTCAACCAAGCTATGATTTTACTGTAACAACAGGACTGACATATGCCATAGTGTTAATTACATGTATCTCACTTCACTTCATGTAACAAAAAAAAAGGGGGAGATAACAAGCTTATTTAATACACCTACAAAGTCTGTGTCTCATGAAGTCTCTTTAGTTTTTCCTTCAGTGTAAGAGTTGAATGACGTCAAGTTAGGAAATTCTTTTTCTACTCTTTAGTTGTATCACTGAACGCAATTCAGAGATACACCTTTAAAAAAAAAAATGCAAAGTGTTTCTCCAGACAGGACTTATGGGAAGACCAGCGAGTTTGCCAAAAACAGTAAATAATTGGGGCTGTAATTATTGCTGGGCCAGAGGTGAAAAAGCACAGACATTATGCAATCCAGACCGGAGGTAACACTGAAAACACCCCACCACCCAAAGATATAAATCCAATCTGAATGGGGCCACAGGGACTACTTCTTTGGTAGAAAGTAGTCCCAATGGAAACTCACACACAGTCAGGTTTGTGGATTATCCAGAGTAATGGAGACGCCATTTCTGGAAAGACACACTATTGAATTTCTTTTGTAATTTTTCACTGCTGTGAGCACCACACACACAAATTCATTTTACCTCCACTGAGTTTGGATGGTGGCAACAAATCTCAGAAAACCTGGACACACAAAATACAAACTATCTGCATGGCTACAACCCATGAAATTTAAGTGAGAAAGAATGTTTTTTTTATAATTAGGGTGAACCGATCCTTTAAAGCATCAGCTCAGTGTGAGCATGGGTGGGCAGAAATGTGCGAGACTGTCTGGTTTTGGCCACCACTGTGTCTCTGTAAGTTGGGCACTTGGGTACCTTTATGAAACCGGGCAGCCAGGAGGATTTGGCAGTATGAAATGGATGAGGTGGTAGACCGGCGAATGGGAAAGCACAGCTGGATAGAAGTCACATAATCCTTTTCTACTGATGCGTTTATTGCCTTTTTAAAATTCACCAATACATATCATTCTGTCTGGTTAACTCATTAACATCAGTAGTTATCTGACAAACCGATCTAACGATGTGCATTATTCCAAACGCCTCTAGACAAAAGCACAGCTCTGTGGCACCGGCTTCAAAAGATGCCTCGTATCAGACAAGGATGTAATTATACAAAACACAACATTGTGTTGGCTAATGCCATCATAAAGGACTTAATCGTATAGAGTAATTAACACGCCTGCACTAATACCTTTTTCTATATAGAAAATAACAGTGTAAGCCCATTCTTATGACTGAGATCCATTCGTAATCTGAGAGGCTCATTTTAAAAAGGTCAACACCTGGTGTTTATTAAATATTCTCATAAAAAGGGCTAACAATTGATTTAGGGTCATAGCAGCTTCAAATCTTCTTTAGAATTGATCTTGTGCTTCATATCAACATGTCCACTCTGATAGAAGTAAGAGGAGCACTGAGTTTTTGATAATTTCTCAATATCATCTGTAAGCAGGGCTAATATTAAAATAAACAGAGCAGGGGGCCAGTGCTTCCTGCCCCCTGCTTGATGCAGCTGTGTGCCCTTCCTGTCTAGGTGCCTGCTGGGGACCTGAGAAACTCTGTGCAGAGGAGTGGAAGGGAGGAGGAGGAGGAGCAGAAAGCCATACACAGACGCTCCACCCTAAAGAGGAACAGCATGCCAGCCCCGGTGGACATCTGTTTTCACAGGTGTGCTCACCCAATGTGATTAAGATTGGCGCTGCACACATCCCGTGCAACACTGCACTGGTAAGCCAGCACTGTGGGTGTCGGGGCATGGGTGTGAGACGCGTCCAGCAGTTGTGTTGTTCTGGGGGCAGATGGAACTGATGATGAGAGTTTGACTTAAAGAGGAAGGAGCAAGTGAAGGAGAAAAGGAAGGCATGGAGGAGCGGGGCTTATGTGAGAGAAGTTCATAAGGCTTATTTGCTGCAAACAACTGTTTAGAGAAACATCATTTAAGCAGAGTGGGATTATTCAGAGCACATGCAGATTATCCTCTTCTATTTGATTCTTAAAGTGTGAGGGAGAAATCACATGAAAGGATTGGGGTAAGCCACACATGGGAACAATGTTTTATAAATACCAGTACAATTCCAAAATGGGCAAAATGTTCTCACAGAGAAGACAGGACGGTCTGAAAAGTAAACCACTCACAACCAGGAAAAGCATATAGGACATAGGTGGGCAGTGGTTTTGGCAGAACCATCACGGCTGATACCCAATGCTACAACACACCTGCTTCCATGGCAACCAGAAGAGGGATTGCTTTCCCTTACACCAGCAGGCCACTTCATGCTTTAATGTAAAGCGACAACTTGCCGGAATTAATTTGTGTGTTGTCAACAAAAAAAAAAGGCTCCGAAACACATTTAATTTAGAAAAATTGGGGGGGGGAAAGGCAATTTTCTTTATTTATGTTGGCTACCCAATCCACCTCGCACCTCTGCTGCAGCACCATAATTCTCCAGTGGTTTTTGAGAACTTTTAGCCATTTCAAGTGATCTCACTCCTGGAGTAGTACGAGGCAGCGACAAGAAAATCTTTAACGAACGAGAAAGCAATTCCATTTCACAGCAGCAAGGAACCGAGGAGGAGGGGCGGGAGAGTCAGTCACCAGCTTCTAAAGAGAAATGGAAGCCTTGGATAAAAGCTGCTCACCCCAAGATATCTCCCAAAAAAAACAGAGGAGCAGACAGACTTAACACCAAATCATCCTGCTGTACGAAGCTTACCTAGCACTGACAACTGACAGGAAAAGAGCTACGCTGTGTGTAGTTTATTAGCATCTGTGAATATCATTTTGCTTGTGCCCTCAAACTTTTCAAACCTCTATCAGTGACTAACAGAGCAACACCTTCTTTAACAGCAGAAATTAGTTGGCAAACATGGAATAAATACAAAACAAATGCGTGCTTCTACATGTTCAGTGTCTGTATCAAAGGCTTTTCATCACACAAGCTAGTGATTTTACAATGTTGCTGTGTAAAACCTGTTGCTCATGCATGCTTAAGGGACATATTCTATCAGGGTAAAAATAGGAATGATAGATGTGCACATATACCAGCCTGTATTCAGAGTTAATGTTGCTTGTAGTGATATCAAGCTGCTGGAAACAAACATATCCCATTAGCTAGTCTGGGATATATTACACATCACACATTTATATCACACAGCCAATCCACAGCTCTACTTCCATTATCCATCCAAATGTGTGCATCCTCTCTCTCCCTCCATTCCTTCCACCCCTCCTGTCAATGAAGCAATGGTAAGCATCGCTCGCACAATTCTGCCCGGCTCCCAATCTGGTCTCGCTTCCCATCTCCTGGCGAGCATAACTCAGCGAGGGGTACAACTTCTCTCAAAATCTAGATGTGAGAAATGTATATATTTCTAAGTGCTAATACTAAGCGGTGCAGAATGTCGGGCCAGCACCAGACAGATGGTTCTGAGAGAGGCAGAAGATCAGAGAGAAGCTGCCTACCACCTCTCTGTCCCAATTCCTCCATTTCTCTGAGAAAAGGCACTATTACAGCTCTGCATGGCACCAAGAAGATTCAGTGTACAAAAGCAGCCTTAATTCCCCCGATGGTGGAATCAGCTCACTCTAACAAGGGTATCAAAGTAGTTCATCAATGAGAGAATATTTTAAACTCCAACTCTCAAAAGCTTATATAACCATGGGTGGAATAGGCTACTATTGGGAGGCTTATTGGGGTGTTGAAGGACAAACAGAGGCACATAACAGAGAAACAACACCAAACAACAAAGATGCATAGAAATAGTTTGGGAGAAAGCGAGCAGAAAAGCCCTTCTCAGATTTATAGCAGAATGACTAATGACATGGAGATTCTTTGTATGCAACTGGTTTAAAGGCACAATTAGCCTTGCCCCGTTCGTCCTTCATCAAGCACTGCCAGTGCAGATTAATTGATATAATCAAAGGCCAAGTGAGCTTAATATATGAAGCCAGAAGTCTCTGGAGCAAAAGTTACATGGTGTGAACAAAAGGAATGACTGACTCACTATAAATGCAGTGTGTGTGTGTGTGGGAGGGATTTCATGTCTTTATTTGGCATACATCTGTTTTACACTTGGCTTGCTATGACACCTCATAGGAGGCCAGGGTCAAATAAAGTGCAAGAGAGCTTAACAGCAGACTGCACACCCGAGGAGGCAGGTCTACTCAGCAACTAAAACACAGACTGACAAAAAAAAATGATTTTACACACAGATGGACAAGAAACAATTCAGCTAGACAAATTCCAAGTTTCTAGATACACAGAAAAATGGGGCATGCGGCACGTTTGGGCTACGACAGCCATGCTTTTAACAGTCTACATTAAATGGCTCAGACAAATGAACCATATTCGACTCTGCCTCGTGCTCTGCTTCTGTCTTTCACTGTCTATTTCTATCTAAAACTCAGAATTGGAATGTGCAACAATTCACCCACAGTGCAAAGAACTCAATCAGGGGTGAAGGCGCCATAGCAGGACTGCTTCCAAGCAGAAAATATGTTGCTGGGCCTGGCAGAAAGAGAGGAAGGTGGCTCAGAATCTGCCGATCGATTTGGGATCGTCATTGTTCAGATGGGATACAAAGCTCTCTTTGCCAGCCCATGCTCTTCTGACCTTTATCGGGGCGCTAAAGAAGGCAAATGTCGCCAGACTGAGAGGGAAATAGAGTTTTTGTTTTTGCACTTAACACACTGGACACAGATTGCAGAGCTGGCATAGTGAGGCGGCCACAGACTGTCTGCCGACCTGGGCACTTCCGCCCTGCCTGACCTTGGTACCAGTGCGCCAACGAGGGCTCCATAACACCCTGTCCTTGCCTAAAAAAACAAAAAACAAAAAACATACTCTCCCTGGGACCAGGCTGGAAAACTGAAACACGCTCGAGACACAAAGTTCATTAACAAATAAACGATGGGAGGTGGGGAAAAAGAGAGCGATGGAAATAAACGAGGAAATGACAACGGACGGAAGATATGGAGAGGTTGGCAGCCGTCCATGAAAAAGACAGCTGGCAGCGACATCCTTCACAAACCTGGCGACGCAAGCGGCATGATGGAAGCAACCTCCAGAGACACGGAGAGAGGAAGCGAGAGAGAGGAAAACGGAGAGAGATGAGGAGGTTTGGAGGAAAGGGGGGTTGTGGCGGTAGATAACGTGGCTTTCGTCTGCAGATTCCCGTGCTAATTAACACAGTTCCACATACAAGGCCCCTTGCCTGCCTCGCAGCCTGGCCCCGGTCTTCAGTGCAGACAGAGAGGGATAGAGAGTTAGGGGAAAATGTGTGCGCGAGGAAGGGACGGGGGAGTATGAGGGATGAAAAAGGGATGAAAGGTGAGGTTTGGTGGCCTTGTCTGAAGGTGAGTCGGCTCCCCCGCCAGCCTGCAGCCTGGTTCCTCTGGCGGAAAGAAAAGAAGGGGGGGTGAAGACAAATGAGTCGGAGCGCGGGAATGCTGATCAACAGCCGAGTCGCTCACCGGCCATCTCACTCTGTCGCTCACCTCATCCAGAGGGAGCACGTGAGGTAGAGCAAGAGACAGAGAGAGAAGTGAGGAGGCCAATGAGCCGGCACCGGTCCAGTCACAACACCACAGACACAAATCCTGGTTCTGTACCATTAGCTCCAGACTGTCATAAATCAGACAAAGTCAGCCAGCAGGACGGAGGGAGAAGGCCAAACAGAGAAGTCAAAAAGCCAGAGCCACACAGCACTGAGCAGACAGCAAGGGGGAACAAATAGTAACCTTTGAACAAATGAAGCATTTATAACAACACAAGACAGACTCCGCACATATAACAGATGTGTCCATAGCAGATTCAGATTTCTTTTTTCCTTGTTCATTTATTCTTTGATCAGATATTTGCTCATCTCAATCAGGAAAATGTTATGCCTTTATTAGATGGTTGACAGTAGGGATATTAAAATGAAAATGAGGCCAACAAGATGCAACAAATGTGCCGTGCTGGATCCGACACCAACGAACGCTGCAGTTTATAGTCATTGCCTTAAACCCCTTGGCCACCAGAGCGCCCTGGCACTTTGCTATTTGTATTCTCTTATTGATGCTTGTGTTAATATAACATAAAGCACTGACGCATTGAGAAGTTTTGTATATTTTGTCACGTAAAATTGTAATTGTTCAGGTTTTCGGTGAAAAAGAACAAGGTTTGTATTCAATAAGCTATGGTATCGGCTCAGACACTCAAGTATTGGCACAGGTCTTGAAACATGTACCAGCTTTAGGACAGAATAAAACCTGCTTAGCATTTAAAAGCAGTTCCAATTGTAGCCTAGACCCTCTGCTTTTGTATCTCATGAAAGCCTGAATTAACATGCACATGAACCAGATTGTCCTGGTGCTAGTAGACTAGATATTTAGTCATTAGGATTTTGTCATTGTAAATTGTGATGCTCGATTTCCATTTGGTAATGCCATTACTGGAGCAAAAGCTTCATTAGCATTACTGCATGTAATAATCTCGACAAGGGATTTCCTAACCCAGATTTCAACCACACCCAACAGAGGCATGCTGCTTTGGCATGCGCCCTACTGGCAGATAAACAACACATCTGCCTCCCTGCTCTGAAAGTTGTGCATTCATATTGTATGAACCACTTGATAAAAGACAGTTGTTGTTTGTACGAGTGTGTGGGAGACTAGTGCATAGTATAGTGTCTGTTTGTGCTTGAAAAAATTAGATTCCATGCGTGTAGGAAGCGAGGCTCCAGATTGGCACACACTTGAAGCAGAGCAACTCTTGGTCTTACAGCAAGTTCTGGTGAGCGTGTGCCAATCCTACCTCACACAGCGGTAAGCCATGGGGGGCTGAACACTTCTACACTGTGATCCAATTAATTTCATCTCCACACCCCACACATTTTGACATGCTAGGAGCGTAAGGAGAGGAAGTGGAGGTTTAAAGGGGGTGGAGGTGAGCAGTGAGGCAAGTGGGAATAACTGAGAAAGAGGAAGTGCAAGTATAGGCCAGGGTTGGGGAATCTTAGAATTTCCCATATCTTGCGTTTGAGTTTCTGCACAGGCAGAAGAAAATGCAATTACACGTGCCCTCTCAGCCTTTTCGGGCAAGTGTGGTGTGTACAAGTGAGGGGGTAGTGGTGGGGCTTGTGCCCTGTGGCGGCCAGCACTCCCATACTCTATGCTAATAGATGCTTGTTCTGTATTCTAACAAGCATTTGGTCGCAAGGCTATGAGTGGGGAGCAGCGGAGGGTGAGTGCAGAGCATCAGCAATGTAAGGGGGAAGGGGGGCGGGGGGCGGATCCATTGCCTTGTGTCTCTGGAGATAGTAGGAATAATGAAAAACTCTGCTGGGACTTCAAAGCAAAAGGCTGGTCATTTCCTGTGGTGATGGCTGATACGGGCCTGCATGTTCAGGCAACAAGCACGCACACACTTAGTCACACATTCCTGCCAGCAATAACCCCGGCCAATGAACACCACTTCCTTTGATGGTATAGCGGAGCCAAGCAGAAGGAGAAACAAGTCTCTGGACATGGAATAGATTTGAAAAGCTTTTGTGTGTTGCTGGTGGAACCATCTAAGTGCCTTGGCCCAGGCCTTGGGGTCAACACTTACGCAATGTGGGTGTAATGCCAGAAACCAGCTAGTGATGTTAACTATTTCTTAACACTAAGTTTTACAGAGTGTTGTCATAGTGCAATCAGACATGTAAATACCTGTAGACCTTTTTTCGCGATATAATATTGACATATTATAGCAGGTATAATCAACAACAATTTAATTTAGGTGTTCCAGGTCTAGTAATCCGTTTTGTGCATGGTGGCTAAATGGGACACTTGAATGGACCAGAGCCATCATTAATATAGTTTGTTACAAATGTTCTTTTCTCTGCTACGACCAGTCGAAACATGTATCGTGAAAATGAATATTAGGCTACATGTTCGACATCTCAATTCATGCATGGTTTACTTTCTCTATGACTTTAATAAATGGATAGGTATATTTTTCCAACCAGGATATTTCCTGTAAAATATCAAGCCACTCCTCTGTCTTTGGACTTTGTACCACCTTTTAATTATAACATTTTCTCTGGCTGTAAACACTATTTTAATCAGGGATCTGTCCCTCCCTTGTATAATCTCCCCAGGGTTCCCATTTTAAACATTGTTTGTGAATGGCATGTCCTGTATTGTCTTTGTCAATTTCAGAAAATATAAATGAATTTAATAAACATAGCCTCCGAAAGACGATTATCACAAAATGCAAACAGAAAAACAAAACATAAGAACTTAGGCAGTTCAGATGTGACAAATCATCTCACAAATGCTGATGGAGATGTGTGTTGCTCATCGCTGGGTCAATACAGCTCCGATGTACAAACATGTAGAAGCACCACAATCGGAGTGGTAATCTATGTGATGGGAGGAAAGGCCACGCTAAATAAACAAGCCGGCCCTGGTCATTTCTTGCAGATCCTGTTTCTTATCACACCGTCTACTTCTGTTATGAAAACCAGACTGCCCTGCAGGACTTTTGTTATTGTATGCAAGTGTGCGAGTATACTCCCAGAAGCACATTCATGTATGTCTCGGTGTCCTGTGTGCAAGTCACCAAGAGAATGCATGAGACAGAGTGAACAAAAAAACACACATCTGGTTCTATTCAGGATGCCTGGAATTCTTTGCCTGCTTGGTTCAGATTACTTCCCGAGCCCCCATACTGGTTGCACAGAAGAGCAGATAAACTATGCCGCTCAACACTTGAAGGGTGTAGGTTGACAAGGACTAGAGGTGAAGCCGAGTTTACAGGCGGGTTCTTGGTGTAGACGAGCCTCAAGCTAGGTATGCTAATTTATTGCTTCTCAACCATTGCAGACCCCTTCTTAGAGTATGTCCAGGGGGAATGGGTCCTAAGGGAAGGACACGTTAAAGGTTCTGCCAGAATGAACAGCACCTTAATGTGATTCTAACCCCTTCCATTGATATTCACTGGAGACAACCCCGGCAGTAGAGGGCCATCTCTGTAGAGATACAGACCAGAGAGACAGAGATACAAGGTCAGGATACTAAGAAACTTGAGAGCATTGGTTAAAGCTGTACTGCTGGATAAGCAGACCTAACCATGTGAGAGGAGAGCTGGAGAACAGATATATTTCCCTCTGTTCACAGTCAGAAATCCAACTAAAGTAAACCAGGTTTATAGTTTCATTGCAAGAGACCCTATGCGCAGCAATAAAGAACAAGATTATTTCTATTCCAAAATGAAACATCTATACACGTTGGGATCAGTTCGTTCCAGACAACAATCTCGCAATAATTCCTGAACGTCACCTTTTCTTTACATTTAACAGAACGTTCCAATTCCACCACCCCATTCTCTTATCTCCTAGGTTTGACTGAGTGATGTCTCCAGCCAAAATCACCTTGTCTACTCCGGTTCCCCAGGAGATGAAGTGCCGGTGATGTAGACGATTCAATCAGTGAGAAGTGAAAGAGCAGATCACAGACAATACGCCGCGGCCCCATTACCCCCAGTCCTCGGTTACCGCTAGCGACGCTTAGCTCGGGCCCCCACCTAATGGGCCATAATATCATTTTACGCCATGTTCCAGCTCTTTATACTAGCTCTAAACATAACTCTGTCGCCAAGGCACAATAAAAACAGATATATTTCTTTATTACTCCTCACAAAGCATATCACCAGATCTGAGCACCCCTACAAAAGGAAACTAATGCAGGAACCCGCTCTATTCCTTGGCTCATTTAGGACAGACGCACAATTGTTATTGCATTGAGCTGCACTCTGCCAACCTCACCTCCCCATGCCGTTCACTCAGTCTAATGGATGTTTTATTATAATCAAATGAATGTGATGTCTTCATTATAAATAACCTACCGAAAACGCCATTTTCTCTGCCCTGCAATATGTTTAAATGTCCATCACGCCTCAAGCAACGAGGCGCCACATGTTTAATTCAGAGCCGATGCAATTTGTGTGTTGTGTGCTACTGTATAGGTGAAAACAGCAACTCGTCTACCCTTTACTCACCCTCACGTCTCCAAGCCGCTCCCCCTTCCACTCACTCAACAATCACGCTCCACACTTTCTTGCATAAAATAATGCAGGTCTCCGGCAGGTTCATTACTTTGCATGATAGCGGGAAGAGGAAATGTCACCTGGGTACTCTGCTTTTGAGGCCTTTCACTTTCTTCATCTCAAGGGGCAAATGCTATGCTTGTATGTCTTGCACCAGATGAGCAGAATTTCATGTCAGCGAGGGTGAGTTATTATCCGCAAGTCATTATCCGTAACTAGGAATCATCCCCTACATGGTATACGGTGCCGTTGTCCTCAACCCTATACATCATCGGGTCTGACCAGCCCATTTACACTATGGGGATCTGACAAGAGATGAGCGAACACTTGGGCATGAACATACGTGAATGTGCTAGTGTGTGTGTGTGTGTGTGTGTGTGTGTGTGTGTGTGTGTGTGTGTGTGTGTGTGTGTGTGTGTGTGTGTGTGCGTGATAAAATGGAGCAGGAGGGGAATTGGGGAATCCAATCTCTCACACAGAGGAGCAGAGACAGGCGGGCAGATATGCTCCAGGCCCAGAATAACCCAGGCGGTATCCATGAATGAAATGACAGGATTACAGGGGTATTAGAAAACCTGCTGAGATGGTTGATAATGCTGTTTATGGTCGGGCGTCACACCGCTTGCAGGGAAAAAGTCTAACTGTTTGACTAATGAAAAATATGGACAAGCTTTTCACACGGTCACTGAGCAGAACATTCAAGGCCAGGAGGTCTCTCATCTCCATTTACGTTTGGTGTTAGCTACTTGACGGACATTAACACAAATACTCAAAAATGTATGTCAGCAATGTATTGTGGATGAACCTCTTAAAAATGAGGACAAAAAACATAAGCCCCACTATCCTGGTTAAGAACGGGATTATTGTTGTGTCAACAACCCCCATAGATAATAGTAATTACTGCCCTTGCTGCAGCGCCATCAGACTGCAACTTTGCTAGATGACAGCTTGGTCCTAATTACCAAGAACCACCAATTACTGGCTCCATTTCATTATTTATATTGCTCAGCACACCCAAATAAAAGAGATTTCAGTGACTCTGAGCAGCCACATCTCTGGCAGCTGCAGAGGAGCATTCAGAGGACCTGCTGAATCATTGTCTCTTAGTTTTGTCCTGACAATATAATAGTCAGCCTGCAAACACAATATTGTTAGTTGCACCGAGTAAAAATAGTAAAAATGAAGCCAATAGGGGGCTGCCTTTACATCCTGTTTGCCAGCCACAGGAAGTAATTTAGCTGCAAAGGAAGTGCATTATCATCTCTTCTTTTCCAACTTGCTCCTGCTCGTTCATATTCCAACTTGCTCCTGCTCGTTTATATTCCAACAGGAACGCAGAGTTGATTCTAAAAACATCAGTCCTGGAGCCTTTAACTACTGAGCACTGTTTTTATGTTGTATCTACATTTATATTGTATTCCTTCATTCCACGGTGAGATCTGTGTTAGAATAATTAACAAGTCTGCTGCCATGAAAAAGATTCCTCCAGAAATAATAATAAAAAACATAAAAACACAATTCTTTATCTGGTGAGTGTATTCAATCACCCGCAAACACACCGACTTTCGCAGATGTTTCCCATCACCTTCTGCTGCCAAGCGTCGTCCAGTGATGGCTGAGAGGAAGGGAGAGGGGGCTGGAGGGGGGGGGGGGATTCTGCTATCCCTGCTCCACTGAATTTTGCAGGAACTTGGCAGATCATTGTGGAGATTTGTACGTCTGTGGATTTGATATGAAACAGTTTGAGAGGCTCGTCTCTCAATGTGCCTCCCCTTAAAGACGGCCTGGCTGTTTAGCTTATGTCTCCCTAAAGCCTGACGGCCACATTTCTCAACCTGTAAGAGTGCAGATGGGCGATTAACTTGGCTGATAGATCTTATGCCATCATTTGAAAGATAATTTCAACACTTTGTTGCTCCAAAAAGAAGCACATAATCCTCAAATTTGGGAACCATACAGAAAACACCTGTATCGTCTATACAGATTTCTACAACCGTACACCTTGTTGATTAACAAAAGACTTTCTCTATTGATAATTCAGTGCAAATTCAATGAATGACACACCTGCTAAAACAGCAGCTCATGCTCGGCAAGCTGCAAAGCATGTAAAGCTATCACGATCCAAAAGGACAAGCCGTCTGAAAAAAAAACCTATTAGGTATGTACAACAGGAATCTACTGTTGCAATCCAAAGCATTTAGCATTTAGATAGTTGCGTAGGGAAGGCTTTGTTTGCAGGGGCTGGAGTGGAGCAATACTTGTGGCCCGGAGGCCGGATCTGTTCCAACTGTGCCCTGGCAAGAAAACGTTCAGCCCAGTCAGCCTCGACAGCTTGGATATTCACAGGGGGCGATGGAAAAACTGGAGGGTTGCAGTACCATGTTGGAGTTGGGGGAGCTATGCGGAGGAGGGGTGATGAGTCAAGAACAAGGTGTTTTATATTATTTTGGTACCGCAAGGACATGGCATTTGCCGTGTTCGATGAGCAAACCCAAAGGTAGGATGGTGATGAGGGCCCTGTGTTGGTGTTGGCCTGCGGTGATTTAAGTTTATCATCTGGCAGATACATCTGGAGGGGGCTAGCAGCATTTTAACTACCTTTAAAAAGTCTAAAGGTTTTAGTTTTAATGCCAGCACTGCAATACCTTGCTTTGGTGAGGATGAATTTTTAAAGCCTGGAATTGAATTATACATTTATCACCGCAGAGAAAACAGAAATGACTCAATGGTTCATGAGAAATAAATTACAAACACAGCATGACCATGAGGTTTTTTTTAACATGTGCATTTTCTTCAAGACATTCTTATAGCAATGAGTTTAGTTTACACGACACAATGTTACTTGACAAGCAAATTTCAGAGTTTCCATAGATCAATTTATTCACTCTCTTCTCTAGGGATGCATAGTTTTAAGTATCATAGAAAGACTTTTGATGTTGGACAGATTTCTCCTGACTTGATTAACCTGAACAAACTTCAAAAATTGCCACAGTTGGGGTCTTGCCATAAGTAATATTCTAAACAAACGGGGAGCCTTTTTTGAAAACAATATTTTGTATTGGCTTCAAAGGTATTTTGCTATCCATTAAATGGTCTTGTTTACCTATTTAAGCTATATCCTTCAGAGAAATATATTTAAAAGAGTAAACTAAACAAGTATCTCAAGAATGAATAAGAGTGTGGAGCTGTATATGCTGACTGCATTGATTAATGTTCAAAGTACCTAAAAGTAACACAGTAGATAAAAAAAGGTCAGTGTTGCGCAAACAGCTGCAAAAAAAGGACAACAATAACAAGAGATTTGTTTGTTCTTGTGCATTCAAATTCATTCACACCCGAGAACCTCTTTGCTCCGGGGTTGTGCCAAGGCAAAGCCTCATGGGAACAATGATTGACACATCCTAATCCTCATGGATACCAAAAAGCATGTCATTACCATGACATTTACACCATTCTTCTGGGATGTGAGATGAAGTGTGGGAACAACAAAGGGATGAAATCGGTGAACAAAACTGAATTTTAATGTTCTGTGTTTTGGGTCACAAGCGAAGCTTAAGTACTTTGAGAAAAAAAAAAAGCATCTCTCCACCTAAATTCTATTAATTCAGCACAGCTAGAACAACCACTTGGGGTAGCCTACATTTCAAATAAGCCACATTTTGTACATCTTTAACACCAGCGGGCAGGCTGGCAGGCATGCAGTACTGGAGGAAATGTGATAGGAAGTAGAGCACAAGAGTTATGACCTAAGCAAGCAGCTGATTATGGAGAAGATGAGTGAGAAAAGGAGTTGTTTGTCAAGCTAAGCCCTTCGCAGATGGACGAGTGTGGCACACTAAGAAACCAGCAAGTCCTGAGGCTTTGTGGCAGCTCTGAGTTTTAAAGTACACCACAGAAACAGTTTAACAGGAAACTGTGGCGGTTATAGACCATTTCAAATGGGGGGGGGGGCGGGGGGGCAAGCGTAATTCATATTGTGCTTAATATTTTCATAGGTTTGGTTCTCCAAAAGATATACGTATAACAAATCAGTGTTAACGTACATTTTATCACTGCTATGAATAGTTACAATTTCCCCTCTCTGGGGATACATTTGGGGTGAAAATTGTACGAAAATATTTTCCAGGTCGAAGGGGGGGGGGGGTCCAGGTATAATATTACGTGTGTGAAGTGAAGTATGAACAGAAGAAGCTTTTACAGCTGTCTATATAAAACGATTATAGCAGCAGTTAATTGCTGGGGATTTTCATTTAATGAGCATCAGAGCAAATTTAAATACTTGCATCCCTTAATAAACAAGCATAGAAACCCAGTGGTGTGCAAATAAAGTTTTGACAGAATAGAACTTATCCTAACTTATAGACCAAGGCTTGACTTATAATTGGACCATTGTTTCCTGACATACAAACACACAGTGTTGACCATTTATTAGCCAGTAGTGTTCCACTTCTATGAGCTCAATAACAAAAACAGGTTTCATTGGTGCACTGTGGCACTTGGGGGCTGACCCTTGCCTGTTTATCTCCCAGGTGAGACAGTCACCTATCTACTGATATTGCCTCACTCCTTCCCTCTGCTCTGTGTATCCTATCTGCTCAGTCCTTTCCCTAGAGCTCGCTATCGCCCTGCTACCTCTACTCCTGTACTGACATCCAAACAATGGGAGCCAGGCCTGGCTTAACGAGTAGAAAGTGGAGGCTCGACTAATTAGAGTCGCCCCCCCCCTCTCACACGCCATAGCCTCCAACTCCTCCTGTTAACTCAGAACAGTGTGATACTGCTTGGCCAGGGCTGGGACTGTTGGACTCATCGTGAGAGAAATAGGGGCTGGAAGTTTTTTTTCTTTTTCTTTTGGCAGCCAGCCAATGGGGGACCGTAGTAATTGCCCGAATCCCA